>NC_066523.1:2407033-2487033 GCF_024679095.1 Eriocheir sinensis
GAGGGAGAGGGAGAGGGAGAGAGAGACTTATCCCATTAGTTTCATACACCCACTTAATCCTCGTAATCTATTCCTCTTGATGTTGTTATTTTTCATGGGGGATCTTGCTTATAAACGGACGAGCTTGTTGTGTCTAATCCGTGTATGGCTAAGATGGATACGTATTGTGGATATCAGAATCTTGTACCCCCATTTGATCCTTATGCTCTCCTCGGATCCCCTATTGTGTGTGCGTGTGTCTGTGTGTGTGAGGTCCGTGAAGGGTAAAGGGTGTAGGGAGTGGGAGAGACAGAGAGATAGAGAGAACGAGAGTGGATGGGTGTGCCTGATTCTTATGCCTACTTTGTGTAATCTATATACTCTGTGTGTGTCTGTACCTATCTTGTTTGACCTGAAAGAATGCAGTCGAATGCTTGTTTCCTAATGAACTCTCCTCCTCTTACTGATTTTCCTCTACCTCTTAAATTTTGCTGTAGTGTTTATTTTGTTGTTATGAGCTCCCTTCCTCTTACTGATTTTCTGCTACCTCTTAAATTTTGGTGTAGTGTTTATTTTTCTTATCTTGTCATGAGCCCTCCTCCTCTTACTGACGGTCTTCTACCTCTTACATTCTGCCGTATAGTGTTACTTTTCCTATCTTCTCATGAGCTCCCCTCCTACTGACGGTCTTCTACCTCTTAAATTTTGCTGTAGTGTTCTCTTCCTTATGTTCTCTTTGCCTCCCCTCCTTTTCCTTTTCCTTTTTCCTTTTCTTTTCATTTTTCCTTTTCATTTTTCCTTTTCCTTTTCCTTTTTTCAATTTTGCTGTAGTGTTTTTTTTTTATATTCTCTTGGCCTCCCCTCCTTTTTACTTTTCCCCTCCTCTTCCTTTTCATTTTTCCTTTTCCTTTTCCCCTCCTTTTCCTTTTCCTTTTTCTTGGCCTCCCCTCCTTTTTCTGACTGTCTTCTACCTCTTGTATTTCGGGTATTAATTAGGCGGTGAGTTGAGGGACTTCGGGAACGTATCGGGTTAATACGCTCTTCTCTTCCATCCGTCCTGTTGTGGGTTCAAGTAACGTTCGCTGGGTATGTTGTAGGAGTTCTCAGGCTGGAGCACGTGTATCAGGAGTGTGGAGTTGGATACATAAAAAAAATTCGACTTCGACTGTACTCCCCTCCCCGTCCCCTCTTCTGCAGTGATGTGGCAGGCAAATCAAACCCCGCCACACCACACCACACCGCACCCAGCCACACAACACCACACGTACCACAAAGAAGTCGGGGTTGGAGATTTTTTTACCGACTCCTCCATACCCCTGAACTGTTACTTATTCCCAAGGGTATCGAACTGGAATTTGGGGAGTGTAATGTGTGTTTCAGGGCATCGGGCACACGTAGGTTGGTTGGTATTCGGAAAGGGCGGTGTGGCAGAGCTTAGCAGTTTGTCTTGTTGTTGGCACTTAAAGTCTCTCTTGGATCATGTAAGACAGACTAGCTTCGAGTTATTTGTTGTTGTTTTTGTCGTTGTTGCTGTTGTTATTGTTCGTCCTCTTGTTATTGTTGTTACTGATGATGGTGATGTTGTTGATGATGATGTTTTTTTCTTCTTGTTCTTGTTTTTTTTTCTTTTTCTACTTATTATTTTTCTTCTTTTCCTTTGTCTTTTCTTTTTGTTCCTTTCTTTTTCTTGTTCTTCTTCTTATCATCATCATTATTTTTTTATCATTATTATTATCATCATCTATATATCACTCTTTCATTAAGGTCACAGGTGTTCGGTTCCCAAGCCTTTTGTTGGCTCCGGCGGTCATTTTTCAGAGAGGCGTTTCAACAGATAAATCGTTCTTTTATTCATCCTCTCTGAATTTATTAAAGGGGCCAAGGTCACGTTATTAATTTCCAGGCCTACACCAGCTAATAGAGTTTGAAGGCCGCTGGTATAGAGGCTTGGATTGTACAAAAAGAGGGGCTTCAATTACTATTTTTCAGGGTGTATGTCTTTGGGAGAGGGAGAGAGAGAGAGGAATTGAGGCAGGGAGAGACAGGGAGAGAAAAGGTAAGAGGGAGAGAGGAAGGAAGGGAGGAACTGATGGAGGGAAAGAGAGAACATGGAGAGAGGGAGGGATGAAGGGAGGTATTGAGGAAGGGAGGAGAAGGGGATGGGTAGAAGGGCAAGAGAGTAAGGAGGAGGGAGGAAGAGGAGGAGGAGGAGGAGTAGGCCTGTGTCTTTCTTTTTGTCCTATATTCTAGTTCCCAGGGTTTGTGGGTCATTGGTTTAAAATTGAATCACACAGGAGGTTTTACAGTCACTATTTTTGAAGTGTTTGTGTTTGGGTCATTAGCATTTCGGTGTCTATATTTTCTTTACCTTATATTCTGCATCTTAGAGTTTGACGGTCATTGGTTTAGAATTGGATCACACAGGAGAGTTTACAATCACTATTTTTTAAGGTATATGTGTATTTGTTGTATGGTCCAGGTGTCTATGTATTCTTTACCTTATATTCTGCTTCCTAGAGTTTGAGGGACACTGGTATAGAGACTTGGATCGCACAGAAAGGAGGGCTTACGATTTTTTTTTTTGAAGATGTATATGCTTAGATTATTAGCATGCCGGTGTCTGTATATTTTTTTCTTTATATTCTGCTTTCTAGAGTCTGAGGACCACTGGTATAGAGACTTGAATCCCACTGAAGGAGGATTTACGATTATCATTTTTTAGGATGTATATGTTTGGGTTATTATCATGGCGGTGTCTGTATCTTCCTTACCTTATATTCTGCTGCTTCTTGCTCCTCGAATTTCACCTTTCCCAGAGTGCAGTTTCGTCTTGTCTGTCTGGAGCGGCGGTGTGTATGTGTGTGTGTGTGTGTGTGTGTGTGTGTGTGTGTGTGTGTGTGTGTGTGTGTGTGTGTGTGTGTGAGGCTTCCTTCATTAATTGGCAAGCGATGGAGAGATATTTGATCGCTATTACTCAGCAGTGAACTATTTTCATTATAAATATCGGGTCCTTTTGTCTGGATATCGCGTTACTCTGAAATTGTGTCGGTCTGATTATCGTAACAGAACCTAATTTAACCTTAACCTCAGTGTAACGTAACCTAATCCTAATTCAATCGTACATAATTCAGTCTAGCTTAACATTATTTATTTAGTTTCTCTTATCGCTCTCACCTGTCTCTATATCTATACATCTATCATCTATCTCTGTCTGTCCATATATCCATCCATCCATCTATCTATCTATCTATCTCCATTTATTTCTATCTATATACCTGCCTCTCTATCTATCTGTTAATTCAGCTATCTTGCCATCCGTCTGCGTCTGCCTTTAAATTAATCCATCCATCAGTCTTGGGTCCTCTATCTAGCCAGCCATTCATCTATTAATCAGCGCCTTGTTCGTGAGACCAATTACCTGGGCGAGAGATGCTGCAGGTAGGAGGGACGGGAAGGGAAGGGAAGGATGGAAGGGAAGGGAGGCTCGATCAAGAGACTGCGGCTGGAACACGAAGGAAGGAAGGTATCGCTGTTCATATCAGTTCACATGTATATACACTCATCTCGATTCACACACACACACACACATACACACACTCACCCACACACGCACACACACTTCTGATGGCTCCTGATCTTGGTCTTTTAAACTGGCGGTCTAAATCGTTGCGCCAAGGTTCGAAAAGACACAAAACCTCATCCCCGTCCTGCCCGGCGAGTTGCTTCTTTACCGTCGTTGGGAACTCGAGTGACCTAACCGCCTTCGTCCAGGGCCTTGGCGGTGGTGGTGCGGGCGAGGCGTGGCGATGCGTGGGGTTGGGGTGGCGCGGCGTTATCTTCGGCAGGCTTAAGTCCCTCGAGATAAAGTGGTTCGGTGCGTCCGCTCACCCGAAGATAAGGAGGGACAGAATGAGGAAACTTGTGATAAGGGGGCGAGGCTTTGGTGCAGGGGTGGGGTGCTTTAGGGGGAGACTGTGGTAGTGGTGTGTGTGTTTAGGGAGGGAGGGAAGGGGGTGGATGTGCTTGTGGGTGGGGAGGGAGGGAGTGTGTGTGTGTGTGTGTGTGTGTGTGTGTGTGTGTGTGTGTGTGTGTGTGCTTGTGTTTGCTCTAGAATGAAGATAGTACTGAAGAAGGGAGGGACAGGGAGAGAGAAGATGAGGGAGGGAGGGAGGGAGGTACTGAGAGAGGGAAGGACACGGAGAGAGGGAGAGGGAGAGAGAGAGAGGACTTGGGGAGGGAAGCACAGGGAGAGAAAAGGTAAGAGGGAGAGAGGGAGGAAGGGAGGTACTGAGGGAGGGACAGACAGGGAGAGAAAGTGAGAAGGAGAGAGAGAGAAAGAGGAAGGGAGATATTGAGGAAGGGAGGAGAAGAGGATGGGTAGAAGGGTAAGAGGGTAAGGAGGAGGAGGAGGAGGAGGAGGAGGAGGAGGAGGAGAACTTTTTTACCGTGTGTTTGTGTGTCATTTCGTGTTTGCGTGCGTGTGCGTGTGTGCGTGCGTGCGTGCTTTCCGCCTCTTTCCTCTGCTCTTTGATCTGGCGTGCGGCGGAGGCAGACAGGGAAATGGAGGTGATGGCCCAGTGCTCTCCGGGCCCGCCTGGCATTCATGACCTCGGTTCGATCCCCCCTCCCGAGCCACGCATTTCTCTGTTCCTTAAAACTTACCAATACAGTCAGGCATCCGCTCTCTCTCTCTCTCTCTCTCTCTCTCTCTCTCTCTCTCTCTCTCTCTCTCTCTCTCTCTCTCTCTCTCTCTCTCTCTCTCTCTCTCTCTCTCTCTCTCTCTGTCTGTCTCGTTCTCTGTCCCTCTCTCTCCTTTACCTACCTACTTCCTATGTTCTTATGTTCTTAAATGTTATCTCTCTCTCTCTCTCTCTCTCTCTCTCTCTCTCTCTCTCTCTCTCTCTCTCTCTCTCTCTCTCTCTCTATCTATCTATCTATCTATCTATCTATCTATCTCTCGTCCCCTTTGTATGTGAAGTAACTCGGGCGACAGAGGAGCATGAGTGAGCGTTTATCGATGTAGTGGGTGGATTTATCATACGTCCTATTAGCGGCGCTGAGGTAGCAATGAGTGCATGCAGGTGTTATGTTCTATGCGTTTATGCGTCTTGTGGAGTTAATGAACCTTTGCTTGCCTTGCTTTGTCCTTGAAGTGAAAGACGAAAGAGGTATTTGTGATCCAGTTAGGAATATGTATCTGGAGTTGGTGCGTGTTAACTCCTCCTATTGATGTTATGGTTTATTGTATTGGTGTTCTTTTTTCTCGTTTTTATCGTATTGTGTTATTGTATTATTGTTCTTCGTTTTTATTGTATTGTGTTATTGTTCTTTCTTTTGTTCGAAGCGGCGTTTTAGAGGACTTTTTGTTGATTTATTGGTTATTTTACCCTTGAGCTGTCTACCTCGCCTTAAAAAACGAGAAAAAAAAAGATGGCCTACCTCTATAAAAATCCCGATATTAGGTTATTTGTTTGTTTCTTTAATCAAGTATTCATACCAAGCTGTTATAGTTCTTCCCTTCCCTTGCCTTTCCTTTCCTCATCCTCCTTACTGAAAGAAAAAAAAAATATACTGATGAAGGTGTTGTGAATATGTTTGGAGATGGTATTAAATTCTCTTGTTTTTAGGTGCATATATTATATAACCTACTGCTGTAAAACCTGGAAAATTGAGTACGTAAATATCTTTTCCTTATTCAGGGATTCATGCTAAGTTGTTACTCCTGTTCTTCAATGTTATGATTTTTAAGGGCAGTGAACTCAAGACTGGATTTTAAAATGCACTCAGAGCAAATGTGTTTATTCCTCTTGGTATAAAATGTACCGTAGGAGACAGACAGACAAGCACCGAAGAGACAGACAAAAGAAGCAGCTATTTATACACACACACACACACACACACACACACACACACACACACACACACACACACACACACACACACACACACACAGTTATCATTAATACGCTCCACAACACGGATTTCGACAGCTTATAATTGTTTCCGTTTTCTCTGCATAAGCTTAAACCTGGACTTTTTTTTAGTCTGGGAAAAAAATATGTATAGAGAGATTAAAGGAGAAATTACTGGTCAGGGCGTTGGCTTGTTGTTGTTGTTGTTGTTGTTGTTCCATTTTCTTCTTTTTTCTTTTCTTCATTTCTTTCTTTCTTCATCTCCTTTATTCATTTTCTTTTCTTTCTCGTTCATCATTATCTACTTTCTCCTTTTGTTTCTTAATTTTCTTCTCCTTTTCTCTCTTCCTTTTCTCCTTTTTTTCCTCACTTTCTTCTCCTCTTCCTCTTACTCCTTCTCTTCTGATTTTCTCCTCCTTTTTCCTCCCCTCTCCTCATTTTCTTCACCTCCTGTTCCTCCTTCTTCTCTCTTCATTTTCTCCTCCTCCTCCTTTTCCTCCTCCTCGTCTTCCTACCTCGTTTCTATAATCAAGGTGTGTCGCCATTCGCTTGTCCCCTTCATCTTTGTCCATCGCATCCTCCTCCTCTTCCTCCTCATCCGCTCTTCCCATCTTCCTCATCTCCATCCTTCCTTTCATCTTATCTTACTCTCCCTCGTGATCTTCCTACCTCCTCCGCTCACTCGCCTCCCACTCCTCCTCCTCCTCCTTCTCCTCCTTCTCCCTCATCTCCATCACCATCTTATTCTCCGCGTGTCTCGATAACATGTCTAAATAAATAAACCGCCAGGATATGAGGAACAGGTGAGCTCAGGTGCACAAAAAAATACAGGTAAAAAAAGAAGAGAAAAAGCGCATTGTCGACATAAGAAGATTCGATTATGCTTCCCTTTATGTTTTCCTTTTCCATATGTTTAGTTATTTTTTTCTGGTGTGTGTGTGTGTGTGTGTGTGTGTGTGTGTGTGTGTGTGTGTGTGTGTGTGTTTAGTTATGCATAGATTGTTGTAGGCTTGTCCAAATTGCATGGAAATGAAGCTTGGCTAAAATTAAAATAAAAAAAGTTATCCATGGTACGGTTATTTAAAAAGGAAAGAAGGAAGGAAGGAGAAGGAGGAAGGGGTTACGATGCTGTTCTTTTGCTATGATTATATTGTATTTTTTTTGCTTGCTTGTTAATTACAGGCACGTTATGATAATAGGTACCGGTTTCGTCTTATATAAGTGGACTATATTACTATGATTATTTTTTGCCGAAGTAGTGAAGGTAAGTTCCTCCCTATTATTTTTTTTTTTTCTTTCGGTAATGGAGTCTTTGCGAGAATCTGCTTGTTGTCTTGGGAGGAAAAGAGAAAGGGCTTGTTGTTGTTGTTGTTGTTGTTGTTGTTGTTGTTGTTGTTGTTGTTGTTGTTGTTGTTGTTGTTGTTGTTGTTGTTGTTGTTGTTGTTGTTGTTGTTGTTGTTGTTGTTGTTGTTGTTGTTGTTCTTCTTCTTCTTCATCACCTTTTTAATTTCTCATTTTTTTCATTCTTCTTTTTCTTCTTCTTCATATTCTTTTTCTTCTTCTTGATCATGTTTTTTTTTTGTTAGGTTCCTTCTTCTTCTTCTCCTTCTTCACCTTTTTCACCTCTTATTTTTTTCCTTCTTTTTCCTCTTCTTCTTCATTTTCATCTTCTTGATCTTGTTCTTTTTTGTTGGGTTCCTTCTTCTTCTTCTTCTTCTTCTTCTTCTTCTTCTTCTTCTTCTTCACCTTTTTCATATTTATTTTGTTCCTTCTTTTTCCTCTTCATCTTCATCTTCCTTTTCTTCTTCTTGATCTTGTTCTTTTTTGTTGGGTTCCCTCTTCTTCTTCTTCTTCTTCTTCGTCTTTGTCTTCTCCTTTGTTGGGTCCTGTTCTCCTCTTTGTTGTGTCCGCAGAATTTTGCTTCACCTCGAGCGGCTTTTTATTTGCGCCGCTGGAGGGAAGGGCGGCGCGGGTACCTTGTTACGTTATTATTAGTCTCGTTATAATAGGATTTTGTCATTATCCGGCGGGGGAAATCTGCCGAAACAATACCCGCCCACCGCCCCTCCTTCCCCGCACACATACACGCACGCACACACGCCTACATACCTACCTACATACATACACACGCGCGCACACACACACTTTTGATTCTTCTCCCTCCCTCCGTCCTTTACTCCTTTCTTCTCTCTTCCTCTCTTCCTCTTTAATTCTCCTTTCTTTCTTTTCCATTGTTTATCTCTTCTTCGTCACATCCTTTTAATATTTATTCTTCCTTGTTTCTCTTTTCTCTCTTTTTGCCTTTGTCTGTCTTTCTTCCCTTTTCTCTTTCTCTTTAACTCTCCTTTCTTTATCTTTCTTCCTTATGTCCTGTTTAGTTTCTCTTTCCTCCTTCACAAAATTCTTAACTCCGTTCTCTTCTGCTTTCTCCCTCTGTCTCTCTCTTTTCTCTTTTCTTTTCCCTTTGTCTGTCTTTCTTCTCTCTTCTCTTTCTCTTTAGCTCTCCTTCCTTTCTTTATCTTTTCTTCCTTTCGTCCTTTTTAGTTTCCCTTTCCTCCTTCACAAAATTCCTAACTCCTTGGTTCCTGTCTTCCCGCTCTCTTTCTCTCCTTCTTTCTTACATGCTTTTTTCTTTTCTCTTCATTTACTTTTCCCTCGTCTTAGTCTTTTTCTTTTTCTTCCTACCATTCATTTTAGTTTCCTTTGTCTATTTTTTTAACCTCTATCTTCTTTTTTCCCTTTCCCTTTCTCTTCTCTTTTGTCTTCCCTCTTCTCTTCCTTTCCCCCTCTCCTTTCTTCTGTTATTAATCTTTCTTCCCAAAATTTTGAACTTTTTTCCTTTTTTTCCTCCTTCCCTATTTCTCTCCTATGATCCTCTGTCTGACTTTCTTTTTTCCTCCCTCCTTCTTTCCCTTTCCTTTCTTCTCTTGTTTGTCTTTCCTTCATAACGTTCTTTTTAATCTCCTTCATCCACCTGAATCCTTAACTCCCTTCTCCCTTCCTTCCCTCCCTTCCCATCTATCATCCTTACCTATACCCCCTCCCTCGACCACCCTTCCTCTCCCTTCCTTCCTCTCCCTTCCTCTCTCCTCCCTCCTTCCTTTCCTCCATCTCGCCTCTCTCCCTGTCCCTCCCCTTCCCTCCCTCCCTCCTACAATTCTCGCTCGGCATTTAATCCTACACATTACGAGTCATACTACCAAAAAATATAATACACATTGTTAGCTAGATTAGCACCAACACACATTAAATCTCTCTCTCTCTCTCTCTCTCTCTCTCTCTCTCTCTCTCTCTCTCTCTCTCTCTCTCTCTCTCTCTCTCTCTCTCTCTCTCTCTCTCTCTCTCTCTCTCTCTCTCTCTCTCTCTCTCTCTCTCTCTCTCTCTCATCACAGACAGAGAGAAATTATACTAGAAAGTGGGCAGTTGTAGTAGTAGTAGTAGAAGTAGTAGTAGTAGTAGTAGTAACAGAGGGCATTCATGGACATCCGCATATTCGACCCGATGGCTGCCTGTTACCGTGAGCTGCCCCTGGAAGCCGCCCACCAAAGGAACTAGCAGGAGAAGACAAGGGCATACGGCGAAAGAATCCAACATGTAGATCAGGGCAGCTTCACCCCCTTAGTCTTCACCACATCCGGCGGGATGGATCCCGGGGCCCGATGCTTCTACGCACGACTCAAGGAACTGATCTCAGAAAAGAAGCATCAGGAAAGGAGCCATGTTGTCGCCGGAATGAGGTGTCGCCTCTCGTTCTCCCTGCTCAGGTCGGCCATCCTATGTCTCAGGGGCACCAGACGCAATAGATGATAAGGTGCTATGTATAGATTTAGTGCTAAGTAGTATTAGTGATATGGTTGGATGCCACAGTCATTAGCGAACAGAGTTAGGGCTAATGACCTCCAAGCTATGGAGCCCTCCATGATTATGTGTTGGGAAAATAAACATTGGTGGAGGTATCTTTTATGTAGTAGTAGTGGTAGTAAGACTAGGAATTGTTGTATTTGTTGGAGGAGGAGGAGGAGAAACAAGAACAAGAGAATCGTTAGCAGTCGCAACCCAGCTCGTGTGTCATTCACCTTCCTTACACACACACACACACACACACACACACACACACACACACAGCAGGCAGATATTGTTTCGGGAAAGCTGTTGTTTCGAGTTCTGCCTTAGACAAACTCTCCTCCACCTATTCCTCTTCCTCTTCATCATTTTCCTCCTCCTCTGCCTCTGTTTCCTCCTCCTCCTCCTCTTCATCCTCGTTTTCTGTCTCTGTTTCCTCTTCCTCTTCCTCCTTTAAACTATCATCTTCCTCCTTTATCTCTTTCTCCTCCTCCTCTTTCTCCTCCTCCTCTTTCTCCTCTTCCTCTTGCACATATTCTCTCTCTATTCACTGGTGGTCAGAACGGACGTTGCTTCTCTTAATAAATAATATTCCATATACAGACGATCATTAGTAGTGTTTATTATCGTGAAAATAAACCCAGAAAATCAAAGAGTGAAGAACATCCCTTTTTTCAACCCACTGTATAATTTTTAAGAGCGAGATCAGTGTCGGTCCAATCACAATAAAGAGTCAACTCATCATCTTACATATAGTTTCTGATCCTCTTGCCAATCACCAACTAAACCTATTCAATCTGGCCTAAGCGCAAAGCCTGACCCAGTGGAATACGTGCTCCTATACGCCTTGGTGGTCCGCCCTCTCCCGGGATTAATATACTTGGGGCTCGGGTTGTTCCTCGCCCTGACACGTTTTCCTGTTACTGAGGCTGAGAGGTGTGAGGAGTCAGACTACCCAGCTTCCGTGTCCCCTTGTATCGTGTTTCCTTTGTCTTGTTACCGGTAGTAGTAGTAGTTGGAGGAGGAGGAAGAGGAGTGGGAGAAGTAGTAGGAGGAGAAGGTGGTGGTGGAGAAGGAGGGAAAGGAAAGCTGTGATGTCAATCCTTTTAGTATTTCTGGAAAGGTGTGACTCAGGTATTTCTCTTCTCTCTCTTTACCTGTGCATCCCTTACTTACCTGTGTTGTGTCACCTGTGTTAATTATAGAGAGGAAAGGTGGAATGTCGCTCCTTTATTACTATTTCTGCTAAGGTGTGACTCAGGTGTATAATCTTCTTTATGTTTACCTGTGCATCTGTTAGTGTGTTCCATTCTGTCGTACCTGTTTCGCGTCACCTGTGTTAATTATAGAGAGGAAAGGTGGAATGTCGCTCCTTTATAACTGTTTCTGCTAAGGTGTTTCTGTTTACCTGTACATCTGTTCGTTTGTTCCAGTCCCTCTCTCTCTCTCTTCTATTCCTGTCTTTCTATCTTTATCTTTTCCATCGTTGCTCATTTTTCCTTGTTTACATCCCCACCGTTCCTCCCTCTCTCTCTCTTATTCTCTCGCTCACTCCCGTTATCCTTTCATTTTCCTCTGCCACTCACCGTTTCTACTTCTCCATCATCTTCCTGTAGTATTTATAGAGACGAAAACTGTGCTGTCTTTTAATATCTCCGAACAGATGTGACGTAGGTGACTATTTTATTCTCTATTTACCTGTTAATCTGTCAGTTTGTTCCAGTTTGTGTTACCTGTCTTTTGTTGTCTGTGTTTATTATAGAGAGGAAAAGCTGGGATAGGAGAAGGGAAGAAAAAGGACAGAGGAAGAAGAAAAGTGAGAAGAGAGAGAATGAGGAAGGAGGGGCGAGAGAAGAAAGGAGTTAAGAAGGAAAGACTTAAAATGGAAGTAGGAAAGAAGAAAGAAACAGAAGAAAGGGAAGAGAGGCAAAGAGGAAGGAACGGAAGAGAAAAGAAAGAAAGACAAAAGAAAAAAAGAGAGTTAATGAAGATGGGAAGAGTGGAGAAAGATGTTAAGACTTTTGGGTGGAAAAAGAAAAGAAGGAAAAAGGAAGGAGAGGAAGATAAAAAAGAATAGGGAAGAAAAGACACAAAAAAATAGGAAAGAGAAAGGAGGAGAAAATAAAGAAAGACAGAAGAAAAAGCGAGTTAAAGAAGAAGGGAAGAGTAAAGAAAGGAGAAGTTAAGAATTTGGGTATTTCTGAAAAGGTGTGTGTGCCGTGTGTGTGTGTGTGTGTGTGTGTGTGTGTGTGTGTGTGTGTGTGTGTGTGTGTGTGTGTACCTGTGCATGTGTCAGTTTGTTCCACCTCGTCTCACCTGTGTCCTGTTACCTGTGTTAATTGTACAGAGGAAACATGGGATCTCTCTCCTACTAGTATTTCAGGAGAGGTGAGTCATATGTTCTCTCTCTCTCTCTCTCTCTCTCTCTCTCTCTCTCTCTCTCTCTCTCTCTCTCTCTCTCTCTCTCTCTCTCTCTCTCTCTCTCTCTCTCTCTCTCTCTCTCTCTCTCTCTCTCTCTCTCTTTATTGTTTTCCTCCTTCCTCTATTCTCCACGTTTGAACCTCTCACCTCCCTCCCTCCCTCCTTCGTTTTCCCTTTCCCCTTTTCATCATCCAGTTCTGCTTTCCCTTCCTTTCCCCTCTTTCTCTATTCCAATGTTTCTCCTTTCTGTTTTCGTGTCTCCCTCTCCCTCTTTATATCTCTCTAATCTCTCTAATATAATTGTTCCCTTCATTTAATACCTGATGGAGCTAAGTAGTTTATTTTGTTCTGATTTGCCAGCATCACCTTTGTTTTTTTTCTTCTTGTATATAAATGTCTTTACTAATAAGTGTTTTATTTTTATTTTTATCTGTACCAATATCTTGTAGTTGTTTATTTCTACGTTACTATCTACGGACAAATTATTGACGTCTTTAACAACATCTATAATTTTCTAGCACTTTTTTTCCTATTTGTTTTAACCTTAATCCTATTTTTTTATTTATTATTATTTCATTTAACCTTCTGATTTTCTCTTTTTTCTCGATTTGAGTCCACCTCGTATCTAATATTCCCTTTTTATTCTTTATTTGCTTCAACCTTAATCCTATTTCTATTTTTTCCACTTTTATTCAACCCTAAACCGATTTTTTTTCTCTTTCATTCAATCTTCATCCAAACTTGACTTTTTGTCCTTTTTAATTAAACTTTTTTCGTCCGATTCTTTTACCTTTTCTCTATTTGATTCAACATTTCCCTATTTGTCTTTTTCGCTTAGTTTCAACCTTCGTCTGATTTCTGTTTTTCTATTTCTTTTCCATTTGTGGCAAGCTTCCATCCGATCTTCTCTTGCGACATAACACACACACACACACACACACACACACACACACACACACACACACACACACACACACACACACACCCTCATTTCATATCGCACACACCCCACACATTTCTATTTCACATTTCAACACTTCACACACACACACACACACACACACACACACACACACACACACACACACGCTTAACCTTTACATTCCCTTATTAATAAGTCACACGCAGACATCTTTTTTTTTTTTGTATTCCACATATTCACCTGATATTTTTGACCGGCTTGACCGCATCTACCCATCTGTGTACCTTTAATTAAACAGACAGATAGATAGATAGATAGATAGATAGATAGATAGATAGATAGAGATGAATATATGGAAGAATTATGAGAGAGGGATTAGTGGTATATCTTCCTCTCTCTCTCTGTTATTATTATTATTATTATTATTATTATTATTATTATTATTATTATTATTATTATTATTATTATTATTATTTGCTTTATTTATCTTCTCTCCACAACCTAACATAATTTTTTCCTCTGCTTTCCCATTGCTTTGTTCTCCCTGGCCTTCCCTTCCCCCTTCTTTAATGCTGTTCCTCCACCTCCCTTTTTATCATTTTCCCCCTCCACACATCCTTTCTTTCCCCTTTATTCAGTTACCTCCCTTCCTTCCTTCCTTCGTGCTTTCCTTTTATTATATTACTTTTTTATCCTTCTTTCTCCATCCCTCTTTCATCTCTCCTCCTCCCTAAATATTTGCCTTCATTTCTCCTCTTCTCCTTCTCTCTCTCTCTCTCTCTCCCCCTTCCTTCGTGCCTCCCTCTTTTTGTTTACGTTTTTAATCCTCCTCCTTCCCTCCCTTCCTTTCCTCACTCCTTCTCTGTTCCTTTCGTCTGTTCCTCCCTGCTTCCTTTCCTCTATTCTTTGGCCTATCCCTCCTTACCTTCCTCTAATTCTCCTTCCCATTTTCCCCTCTTTCCTATTCTGTTCTTTGCCCTTCCCTTTTTCTCTTCGTCCCTTCTTCCCATCCTTCCCTCTTTCCTTTTCTGTCCTCCTTTCCAACTTCTCTTTTCCTCCATCCCATTCTCCCCTGTCCTTTTCTGCCCTCTGTCCTTTCTTTCTCCTTCTGTTTCTCCTTCCTCTATCCTTTTCTGTCGTTTGTCCTATCTTCTGCTCTCCCTTCCTTCTTCCCCTTCTTTTCTGCCCTCTGTCCTTTCTTTCTCCTTCTGTTTCTCCTTTCTCTATCCTTTTCTGTCGTTTGTCCTATCTTCTGCTCTCCCTTCCTACTTCCCTTGTTCCTCCTTCTTCCTTCCCATTTTGTCCTTTGTCCTTTTTATCTCTTTTTTCCTTCCTACCTCCTTCCGTTCCTTCTTTCTTCAACCCCTTTCTGTTCTTTGACCTTCCTTACCTTCCCATATTCCTCCTTCCCACTTTCCCCTTTGTCCTTTCATCCTCTCCTCGTTCCTCGTTCTCCTCCTCCCCTCTGTCCTTTTCCGCCCTTTGTCCTTCCTTCCATAGGTGGGACGTCAGGTAAAGCGTTAGTTTACCTGTGCTCATCACCGTAACTCAGGTGACGAGATACTTACACACCTCTCTGCCCTTCCCTGCCCTCCCTCTCTCCCTTCTACCTTCCTTCCTCCCTTCCTTTATGCTTCTGTTCTTGTCTTTCATCCTGTATCTCTTCCTGTTTTTGCTGGGTCGTTCTTATTTATATCCAGTCTGTTTCTCCTGCTTTCTCTTTCACGTTCCCTCGCTCTCTCTCTCCTTTCCTTCTCTTCTTGTCTCGTTTTCCTTTTTCATTCATCGTTTCATATCCTTCCCCTTCCCTCCTTCAGTTCCTCCCGTTTTCTTTCTCATTCTCCGTTTTCCTTCCCTTTTCTTCTTTTCTCTTCCTTTTCTACTTTGTTTCTTTTCCTTTTCTTTCTTCATCCCTTCTTCCCTTTCTTCCTTTATCCCTTCTACGCTTACTTGTTCCTCCTTCCTTACGGCTCCTCTGTACTTCTTTCTCTCATTATCTTTCTCCTCTCCTTTTCATCATCCATTTCTTCTTTTCACCTTTCTCCGTGTTCTTCCTTACTTCCCTCCGTTCCTTCTTCCTGTCCCTTTCTCTGTTTGTCTGTCCTTCTCTTCCTACAATCCTCCCATCCGTCTCTGCTCTTTACCGCTCTTTACTAGTCTCCTTCTCTGCTCTGTTCTTTTCTTTATTCATTCTATCATTATTTTTGCATCTCTGTGGAATCTCTCTCTCAGCTCTCCCTATGTTTTTGTTTGTGCTTCGTTATTCCGGTTTGATTCTCCCTTTCGCTTTATTATTCCAGTGTTCCTTCTTCCCCCTTTCGTATCGAGCTATCTCTCCCTTCTCCTCTTCTCTTGTTTCTCTTTCTTTCTCAATGTTGTCTTTCCATTTTCCCTTCTGCTCTTTTTTTATCCTTTTCCTCCTTTCCATTCCTTTCCTCTCAGGCGATCCTCTCATTCCCTCCTCTCTTCTCTTCCTGTCTCCCTTCCGCCTCTTCGTCCCTCCTTCCCCTCACACTTTCATTTTTCCTTGTCTTTATCCTTCTATTCCGTCTTTCTCAATCAATCCTTTAATTTCTTCTTTTTTGCCTCTTTTCTTCTGTTTGTCTCCCATTTTCTCTTTTTTTCACATTCTCTGTTATTCCTTCTTTCTGTCACCTATGTTTTTTTTCTCCATTCCTTCCTTTCTTTTTTTTCAACCATTGTTTTTGTTTCTTCTCTATGTCTCCTTTCTTCTCTTATTCTTCCATTCCCATTTTCCTCATCTTCTACTTTCATTTCTATCCTTCGCTCTCTCTTCTCTTCTCTTGACGGTTATCATTTCATTTATTTTTCAGACGTATTTTTTTCTATTCTTTTTCATTTTGTCTCCTTTTTTCTCTCCCTTCCTCCTCCTCTTCTTCCCTCCTTCACCTGCTCGCTCGCACACCTGTTTCCTCCTCCTCCTCCCCTTCGCACCTTCATCCCTCTCTCCCTCACCTGCGCCTATCGTGACCCTTTCCCTTTTTATCTCCCCCTTTTTTTTCTTATAACATTTTTCCAATTTTATCCTTTTTCCTTTTCTTTTCTTTCTTTTTTACGCCAACCCACATGCGCCCACGTCCATCAAGCTTTCTTTATATGTTTTTTGTTGTTGTTTTTTATGATATACCTTTTTTTTTTTAGTTCTCTTCGACTTACAATACCTGGAATCCATCTTTTTATTTTATTTTTTATTTTTTATTTTTTTTAATGACTCGCTTTTTATTGTTTTTATTTCCCTTTTGCTCTTTCACCCTATCGACACGCCTACTATTATTTTTTCTTTTTTTCTTTCTTTTTTCTTGTCCTCCACTTTACTACACGTGTTCTTTGATCTTTTTTATTTTTTGCATTTTTTCTTGTTCTCCGTAATTTTTTTTGCTTTATAATCTTTTTCCTATTTTTTAGTAACGCTCTGCCTTCACCTTTTTTTTATTTTGTTTACATTTTCGTCTAATTTAGTTTGCATATATTTTGTCGTTTCCTTATTTTCCTCTTTTCTCATTCCCTCTTTTTTTCCCTCTTTCTCTTTTATCATACCTGTATATTTTTTCGTCATTCTAATCTTCCTCCCCGTCACACCTCTCCTTCCTTCCTTCCTACTTTCTACTCCTTCTGTTCTCTTTCTCATTCTTTTTTATCTTTCTTTTTTTCTTTCTTCCTGTTATATGCGTATCCTCCTTTACATATTCTTTCGTCATTTCCTCCTCCTCCTCTTCTTCCTCGTTCTCATTCTCTCTCTCTCATATATTTCACTCGTATATTCTTTTTTCTCCTCCTCCTCCTTCCTGTCACACCTCTCCTTCCTTCCTTCCTTCCTTCCTGCTACTCTTTCCTTTTTCTCTTTTTCATTCTCTTCTCTTTTTTGTCTTTTTCTCTTCCTTTATTTCACTCGCATATTCTTTCTCCTCCTCCTCCTCCTTCCTGCCATACCTCTCCTTCCTTCCTTCCTTCCTTCCTTCCTTCCATCCTTCCTTTCTTCTTTCTACTTTCTCTTTTCTTTTTTCATTCTCTTCTTTCTGGTGATTTTCTTCTTTCTCTATTTCACTCGCATATTCTTTCTCCTCCTCCTCCTCCTCCTTCTTCCTCTCACACCTCTCCTTCCTTCCTTCCTCCCCGCTACTCTTTCTTCTCTCTCTTAATTTTTTTTCGTACTCTTTATCTTCCTTTCTCTATCTCAACACCATAACGAGCTTGGGTGTTGTTTAAGGTTGAAATATTACCGTCATTATCCTCCTGTTTCTTGCTCTTTTCATCTCCTCCATCTCCCGAACTCCTATCCTCCTTTCCCTCCCTCTCCCTCCTTTCTTTCCTTCTTCTCTCTCTCTCTCTCTCCCGGCAAATTCTCCACCACCTAGTAATCTTCATATTTGTTCTGCTTCTCTCCTCCTCCTCCTCCTCCTCCTCCTTATCTTCCTATTTGTTCTTCTCCTGCTTCTCCAACTCCTTATCTTTCTTCCTCCTTCTCTGTCTCCTCGTTCTCCTCCGAATCTCTCTCTTCCTCCTCCTCCTCCTCCTCTTCCTCCTCTTTCTCCCTGCTCGTATTCCTTGATCAAGCTCGTTACTCTCCTCTTTTTTTCTCTCCTCCTCCTCTTCTTCTTCTTTCTCCTCCTCTTCTTCTTCCTCTTTTTCCTCTCGTCTTGCCATGATTTACTGAGGTTCTTTCTTGATCACTTCTCTAGAATGTGGCAAAAAAAATATATCCACTTTTTTTTCTTTTTGTCTTTTCTTGTCTGTTTAGAAAGTGAGCTCGATTTTGTGGTGTGGCTAGGGTTGTTTTGTTTTGTCTTTTTTTGTGTCTTCTTGTTTTAAAAAAAAGTGATGTGTTGTGCCGTTTTGTGTTGGTGTAGGAGAGGAAGGGAAGGGAAAGGAAGGTGAAGAAGAGAAAGGAAGGGAACGGAAGGGAAGGTTAGGTTAGATAAGGTTAAGGTTTGGGTAGGTTAGGCTAGGTTTTTCTACTTTCTCTTTCTTTTTCTTTTTCTTTCTTTTTCTTTCCTTTTCTTTTTCTTGGTGTTCTTTCTTTCCTTCTTTCTTTCTTTCTTTGTGTTCGTTTTTACATTCATTCATTCATGCATTCTTTCTTTTTCTTTCTTTCTTTCTTTCCTTTTTTCTGTCTTTCTTTCTTTCTTTCCTTTTTTTTCTTTCCTTTTTTCTCTCTCTCTCTCTCTCTCTCTCTCTCTCTCTCTCTCTCTCTCTCTCTCTCTCTCTCTCTCTCTCTCTCTCTCTCTCTCTCTCTCTCTCTCTCTCTCTCTCTCTCTCTCTCTCTCTGCTAATGAACATAAAAAAACTCCATTCTTCTTAATTTGTCTTCCGAAACACCTCAGACACACACACACACACACACACACACACACACACACACACACACATACTTTGCACTCAACATATGAACACGTGCTATTTCTTCAGGCTAATGTTTACAAGTTATTTATATCCGCAATGAATTTCAGTTGTGTTGGGTTCATGAATGTTTTAATTACTACGTCTTGGAGATTGTAATTAGGTAAACTTTTTTCTTTTCATCTCTCGTAAAACTGGGCAGGAAGGATTTTTTTTCACATTTTCTCTGTCTCTGTTTCTGTCTCTGTTTCTCTCTCTCTCTCTCTCTCTCTCTCTCTCTCTCTCTCTCTCTCTCTCTCTCTCTCTCTCTCTCTCTCTCTCTCTCTCTCTCTCTCTCTCTCTCTCTCTCTCTCTCTTGAAATAAGAAAAAAATAATAAGAAGAAAGATCAGTAATTCAATTTTTCAATCATCCTTTTAAGTTCAATTTCCCTTTTTTTTTCTTTAATGATTTTTTTAGGCAGCGCACAGAACCTTTTTTTTTTTCCTTTCTCCCTCAAATTGGAAGTAAAAAAATATAATACGAAGGTACGCTAGTAATGTTTTTTTTTATCTTCATTCAAAGTTCAGTTCTCTTTTTTTTATTAATGAACCTTTAAGCGGCTTACATAACTATTTTTCATACTCCCTCAAACAAAGTAAAAAAAGAGAGTTAATTTTTTTGTGTCGTCAGGTTAAGCTTCTTTCCTTCCCTTTCATTTTTTTTCCCATTTTCCTTTCATTTTCTTTTTTTTTCTGTGATGCAACTTATCAGCATACATGACCCACATTTTCACAGTCCCTTGAATTGAAAGTAAAAATAGATAATAACGAAGTATACCAGTAATCCAATTTTTCCATCTTCCAGTATAGTTCAGCTTTCCTTTTTCTTCCCCAGTAATATATCTTTAGGCAACGTGTATAACTTTTTCTCACCCTTCTTTAAAACTGAAGATAAGACAAAATGATTAGAATTTAGACCGGTAATCTATTTTCATTTTGGTCTTCAGCTTAAACTCAGTTCTTCTTTTTCTCTGTCACGGAATTTTAATATATCTTAAGACAACGTGTAAAACTTTTTCTCACCCTTCTTTAAAACTGAAGATAAGACAAAATGATAAGGATTTAGACCTGCAATCTATTTTCATTTTCGTCTTCAGCTTAAACTCATTTCTCCTTTTTCTCTGTCACGGAATTTTAATCAGCGTACATAAACTGCTCTGCTAATTACTGTGGTCTCGATGCTCTAAAGCTTAATCAGCAACATGTATAAAAAGCAAAAGCCGGGCCGATTGTTTTGGTTAGCGGAAAGTCGTGTCGGTGGCGGTGGTTAGGAGTTGCATTTTCCGGCGGGGTAATTTGAGCCTTAAAACATTTCACTTGCTCGGGCACAGTAAATGCACTCGTTTGGGGACCTAAGCCTACCATTTATTGGGGAGAGGCTGCACCAGTGGATCGTTTGTGTGAGTCTGTGGTTCTCTGTTTCGCTCTCTCCCTCTCTCTCTCGCCAGCCGTGTCTCTCTCTCTCCCTCTGTCTCCCTCGCGGCTCATCGTCTAATTTGACTTTCATGTAAACTCTATTGGCGGCGATAAAGAATGCAATCAATATTCATCCATCAGTGAGTGGCGATCTATCACACTTTGTTTCATGCTTAAGTAACTCCTCTTGTGTGTGTGTGTGTGTGTGTGTGTGTGTGTGTGTGTGTGTGTGTGTGTGTGTGTGTGTGTGTGTGTCTTTCTATTTGTCTTCCTTTTCATCCTCTCTCTCTCTCTCTCTCCTTCGTTTATATCCCATTTGTCTTCCTTTCATTCCCTTCTTTTTCTTCCTCCTCCTCCTTCTCTCTCCTATCCTTTGCTATGTCATCTTTCTCTTCTTCCTCTCTCTCTCCTTCATCCTTTAATCCTTGTAATTCTCCTCTCATATACTGTTATTATTCTCCTCTTCCCTCTTTCTCTTTCGTATCTTCGTTTCCTATGCTTCCTTCATTCGCTATTTGTCTTAATTTCTTTCCCCTCTTTCTTCACATCCTTTGCTACACTTCCTTTCATGTTTTCCCTTCCTTCTCATTTAATTCCGATTCTTCTCTAATGTTCTATAATATCTTTCTCTTGTTTACTTTTACCTTCCCGTTTCATTCCCATTCATTCCATCGCTAAATCTCTCTCACCATTCTCTCCCATACCTTTTTATCACTTCCCTATTCTCCCTCTATCATTAAATATTTCCTTTCTTAAACACGTATTTTAATTTCCTGTTGACATTCCGCCACCTTCCCTTTTCCCCATTCCTCTTTAGATCTATTTCCATACCCTTGCATTTCTCTTCTAACCCTTTCCGATGTCCTTTTCCTCACCTCTCCTTCACTACCATGCCCTTTTTTTTTAGAGGTAGGGAAGGGAAATAGTAAGGAAGGGAAGAATGGAAAGAAAAGGAAGAAGAGAAAGAAGGAGGTGAAAGAAGGGAAACTATAGAGGGAGGAGAAGAGGAGAGAAGAGAAAGGGAAGGAAAGAGAGAAGAATGAAAATAGGAACAGAGACAAGAAAGAAGAATGGAAAGAAGAAAACAAGAAAGAAACACGAAGGAAACAAGAAAGAAACAAGAAGGAAACAAGAAGGAAACAAGAAGTGTACTAAGAAGAGGATGTGGGTTAGTGATGAAGGATCCTCAGCTCTCAACCCCACCCTCCCATGTCCTTTTCCTCATCTCTCACCCCCCCACCATCCCATGCCCTCACTTCTACCCTTTTGCCCCCTCCCCTCTCTGTGATTCTCCCTCCCTCCCCTCTCCCTCCCTCTTAGTGAATCTCTCCCTCCCCATCATCATCTACCATTTCTCCCCGCGCGGACAGCAAGCATTATGAGACACGTCTTCGCGGACACACACACACGCCAGCCGAGGGACAGGAACTCGCTGCGACATATCCTCTTCCTCCTCCTCCTCTTCCTCTTCCTCTTCCTCCTCCTGTTTCCTCTTGTGCATACTCCTTCTTATCCTTGTCCTACTCCTCCCCCCTTCATCTCCGAATTCTTCCTCCTCCTCCTCCTCCGACCAGCCGCTGGGGAACAACTAGAGTAATGTTGCAATTCTCACTCACCGTCTCTCTCTCTCTCTCTCTCTCTCTCTCTCTCTCTCTCTCTCTCTCTCTCTCTCTCTCTCTCTCTCTCTCTCTCTCTCTCTCTCTCTCTCTCTCTCTCACACACACACACACACACACACACACACACACACACACACACACCGCAGCAGGAAAGGTCAAAGGAAAGAGAGCAGAGGTGCACAGACCATGTATGTTTGCCGGCACAGGTTTACACGCATGTATGTATAGATGGAAATGTGTGTATCTGTATTCATGGATGGCTAATATGTATCTATTCATTCATGTATGTATAAATGTATGTATGTATGTATGTATGTATGTATTTATGTATGTATGCAAATATGAATGTACGTACTTGTGGATGTTCGTGAGAGTGTGTTCGTATGTGTGTATATGGACGGGCAGCTCCTACTCGATATAAGGGGAATGCGTGTGTGTGTTTTTATTTTGTGGGTGTGGATGTGTGTGCCTGTGTGCGTGTGTGTGCGTGTGTGCGTGTTTATGGCCTCGATTTTTTTTTTATATCAACACACCTCTCTCCCTATGTTCACTCTACACACACACACACACACACACACACACACACACGCATAAAAGGAAAAAATGCTTCGGAAAATTGAGAAAAAATATGTATTGGCGTGGAATGTCTTTAAATGGTGAAAAAAAGTCAATCAATCAATCAATCAGTTCAGGTTTGACAGCCATGAAAATAATGACAGTAATAATAATAATGATAATGATAATCCAAGACCTTCGGAGCTACTGAAAGAGATATTTACAAGTCGTACAGTAATGGGTACCTAGCGTCTTAAGCACACACAAAATAGGAACATTGATCATCAGTCACAGTGAAAAGACAGAATTGTGTAAAAATGAGGTACAAACACAGACATATTTTTTTTATATGTACACACACTCCTATTACAACATGGGATTTTCTTTCTTTATCCTCTCAGCTGTGTTAGTGAAAGTAGTAGTAGTAGTAGTAGTGGTAATAGTAGTAGTGGTAGTGGTAGTAGTGGTAGTAGAAGTAATAGTAGTAGTAGTAGTAGAAGTAGGAGCATAGAAGTAGTAGTAATGATAGTTGTTGTTGTTGTTGTTGTTGTTGTTGTTGTTGTTGTTGTTGTTGTTGTTGTTGTTGTTGTAACAGTAGAAGAGATCTATATTACGATAAAAAAGAAGGATGAACATTGTTTTAAATATATACATCAGCCTTAAGACACTATGTATACCTAACACACACACACACACACACACACACACACACACACACACACACTCACACGTACACACTAATAGTTAACACAGCACAAAGAAATACCAGACAATTATACATCTGCACCACCACCACCAACATCACCACCACCACAACCACCACTAATACCGCCACAATCACCACCATCACCACCACCACCATAAAAACTATCACCATCAGCACCACCACTACTAGCACCATCACCACCATACCATTTCCATCAATTAGCATATACACTGTTGCAAACTCGAACAAGAGAGAGAGAGAGTGAGAGAAAGAGAGGAAGGGAGATTTCAGGTATTTGTCCAACCACCACCACCATCACCACTCCTCCCACTCCTTTCCCACTTCCACCCCGTCCACCACCTCCACCACCAGCACCGACACCCTCAGTAATAACGGTGGTAAGCGGGCGACAAAGGAGGATCGCGGGAGTGACAAAAGAGCAGCGGAGTGTTAGGAAAACAATAGAATACGATACGGATTAGGTCATTATGCAGACGTTAACGGCGAGGGTGGAGCGGGAAATAGGGAGATTAAGAGAAGAAGAAAGAGCGACGTGACGAGCGTATGGGGGAAGAGAGAGAGAGAGAGAGAGAGAGGCGAAAATGCAAGAGAAAAGAACAAAGGAACACTCGACGAAGAGAGAGAGAGAGAGAGAGAGCCAGCGTCACACAAAATCCCTTCGAAAAGTTCTCCCCAAACTCACGCTTCTCTCTCTCTCTCTCTCTCTCTCTCTCTCTCTCTCTCTCTCTCTCTCTCTCTCTCTCTCTCTCTCTCTCTCTCTCTCTTTTACAAGCGGGTATTTTTCTTTCACTCCCTTTTCCAAGCCAACTTTCATCCATTATTTTATTTGCATCTGCCCCTCTCCCTCTCTCTCTCTCTTTCCCTCTCTTCCAGCTATTTTGGTATCTCAATATTTGCAGCCTTCCTCTTGTGTTGCTCCTGGGCTTCCCCTCCCCTCCGTCTCCTCCATTGTCTCCCTCCCCTTCCCTCTTTCTCTCTCTCTCGTCTCCCTTTCCCCTCTCTCTGTTTCTCTGGTCATCGCTTCCACTGTCCGGCAAACTAGGATGATGTGCCACCGTCGCCACTCTTCATACGGATAAATCCAATTGTAACACTGACGCCGCTTTTGATGGGATTCTCCGCCTCCACCGACTCGGAACTTTGCCTGTGCGTGGGGGTGTGCGCGTCCTTTGCGTTCTCTCTCTCTCTCTTTCTCTATCTCTTTTTCCCTCTCCTCTTAAATCGTTTTCCACAAATTAATTTCTGTTTTTATGGCCGTGCGTATTCTTGCTGCTTTTTAAACGTGTGGAAGTATGTGTAAAGAGGACGAGGAGCAGTGCGCTGCTCGTTTTGCTCATGAGCCATGTTTGTGTGGCCGTCCACGAACACAGTCAGAGAGGGGACGGGATTTATGGCCCTTCCTTAACCTTCTGGTGACGCTGTGTTCCCGGCGTGGCGGTGAGGGTTGTGGTGCGGAGGCTGGTACGTGGGCGGCAAGACTCGCTCTCTCTCTCTCTCCCTCGCTTTATCTCTCCCTCTCCATCCGAAGCCACAGGAGAATGTAACAGTACAGGGAGTGGGCGGACCCGACTTATCTCTAAGGAAAGTCTTGCAAGGGAGTCTGTGTGGTGCCGAGCAGCTCCTGCGAGCCGTCGATGTTCGCCAATTCCTCGATGGTGGCGATAGTGACGTCTGGACGGCTGCTGCTGTTGTTGTTCTTGCCGCTCTTGCCGTTCTTCTTGCTCTTTTCTCTGGTCTTCTTCTTGGCTGGCGCCTGAGCGACGGTCTGGCCCTCGCAGGTGTAGTAAAAGGCCGAGTGGCGGCTGTAGGCCACCACGGCCACCACCACCAGCACCAGCAGCACCAGCACCACGCAGCAGCCCACCACGATCAGCAGGTGGAAGTGCCTCACCGCCAGCCCCGCCAGCGACCAGTCGGGCCCCCCGCGGTCCTCCTGTACCGTTAGCTGGCTGTGCGGCAGCATCGGCTCGATGGTGTTCTCGCTGATGTCCGGCGTGGTCCACGAGGGCGAGGCGGCTGACACGTCCTGTGGGCACAGCGGCATGTCAGCCTTGGGCAGCATGGCCAGCTCCAGCCCCTCCAGCCCCAGCGGCCCGAAGCAGCGCAGACATGTCCACACCCGCGGCTCCTCGCACCCAGACTCCTGGTCCGGCGCGCCCTGCAGCCACCCCAGCAGCGGCCCCACGTGGCACTGGTCACACTGCCATGGGTTGCCCTCCAGGCGCAGTTTCCGGAGGTTACTGGACGAGATGATGGCCTCGACCACCTCCTCGTCCAGGCCTCGGAAGCTGTTGCGAGAAAGGTCAAGGGAATAGAGCTGCGGGGCGTGGAGGAGCGCCGCGGTGGGGAAGGTGGAGAGGTAGTTAGATGACACGTTGAGGTGACGGAGGCTGGTCAGGTTCATGAGGAGGCCGGGAGGCAGCCGCATGAGGCCCATGTCTCCCAAGCCCAGCCGCTCTAACCTTGCCGCCGCTGGCAGCACCATCAGCAGCCTCTCGATGTGGAGAGAGTTGCCGGACAGGTGGAGTTCCTGCAGTCCGTCCAGCACGTCCCGGATGGCTTCGGACTCCAGGCTGACCAGACGGTTGTAGGAGAGGTCGAGGAAGGTGAGCGAGGCGTTGCCGAAGGCCTCGTGCTCCACGCGGTTGATGCGGTTGTGGCCGAGGTGGAGCGAGGTGAGGGACGAGCCGGCCACGACGCCCTTCTCGATGAACGTGATCCAGTTGGCGTTGAGGTTAAGGGAGGCGAGTCTGGGCATGTAGGTGGTGGCCACGCCGGCGGGGACCTGCGTGAGGCGGTTGTTGTGCAGGTCGAAGGTGTGAAGGTTGCTGAGCGCCCCGAGGAGGGAGCTGCTGAGGGAGGAGAGGCCACACCCGGCACAGTGCAGCTCCTCCAGCTCAGGCACGTCCGCAAACTGCTCCGGCCTGAGGTCACCGAGCGGGTTGTAACTGATGTCCAGCCGCTGGAGCCGCGTCAGGCCGAAGAAGATGCGCGGCACGAGTTCCGCCACCATGTTGTGCGCCAGCGTGAGGGTCTGCAGGAGGCGCACGTGGCGGAACACGGCGGAAGGCACCGACTCGATCATGTTGTGGCTCAGGTCGAGGTGCCGCAGAGCCTCGGCACCGCGGAAGTTGGTGTCCATGAGCGTCGCGATCTCGTTGTGCGTCAGGTTGAGGACGTGAAGGCGCTGCAGCCCCCAGAAAGTGTGGGCGCCGAGGGCCGGGATGTTGGCGCGGGTGATGTGGATTTCCTCCAGGCGCCGCATGTCCTTGAAGATTGGCCCCAGCGTGAGGGAGTTGGGGCGCAGCGGCGGGGCGGTGATGATAAGCACCTCCACATCCCAGGCCATGTTGCCCACCGGGATGGGGTCCGACATGCCGCCATCCTCGCAGCGCACGGACCGCCGCCCCCGCCCGTCCAGGCTGCAGCGGCACCCTTGGGGACACGCGCCCCCCGGACACGCCAGCAGCAGGCACAACAGAGCCACCTGGGGAGAGGGAGAGAGGGAGAACTGATGAGGCGGGAGAACAGAGACAAGGAAATGGAGGGAGCAAATGGTTAATGGAGTGGGAGAGAAGGGAGGGAAGGAAAAAGGAGCGAGAGAGACGAAGTGAGAGAAAGAGATAAAAGCGAAAACAGCGAGAGCGTCGAGAAAAAGAAAATGAAAAAAAAATCTTGAGAGAGAGAGAGAGAGAGAGAAGCGGCGGAGTGGCATGTGACAACAGACAACGTAATATCAAGAAAGTAAAAAACATCAACAACAACAACAACAAAAAACCAATACTGAAACTGCGTCAAAAGCTAAGAAAATAAAGAAAGCAAGAGAGAGAGAGAGAGAGAGAGAGAGAGAGAGAGAGAGAGAGAGAGAGAGAGAGAGATACCCCGTCTGTACCATCACACACACACACACACACACACACACACACACACACACACACACACACACACACAAACTAACTCACAAACACAACTCCGAAAGTGCTTGTTTGTCGTAATTATCCGAGTCGTCGAAATTCTGAAAATCCCGCGAGTTTAGGATCATTTGTAACTCTCTCTCTCTCTCTCTCTCTCTCTCTCTCTCTCTCTCTCTCTCTCTCTCTCTCTCTCTCTCACCTGTAAAGAGATATATAAAAGGTCGTAAATTCCATCCACGGTTCACCTGCTCTCTCATGCTGACTCTCTCTCTCTCTCTCTCTCTCTCTCTCTCTCTCTCTCTCTCTCTTTTCGCATGGTTTATCTCTATATTCTTCATTCTTATTAGTCTTTCCACTTTCGCTTTTTTTCCTCCATCCCTCCACTTTTCTCTTCTCTATCTTCTCTTTTTCCTCCCAATCGTATCTCTTTTCTCTCCTTTCCTCTCCATTCCTTCACTTCCTTTAATTTCTCTCCTCTACTCTTTTTCCTCCTGTTCTTTCCTATCTTCTCTTTCCTTCCTTTCGTCCAATTACCTTCCTCTTTTTTTTCTAACATTCTTTCCTCTTCTCATCTCTTTTCCTTTACATTCCTCCACTTTTCTCCTCTACTCTTTTTCCTTCCATTCCTCTCGCTCTTCTCTCTTCCTTTCCTTTCGTCCACTTCCCTTAATTTCTCTCTCTCCGTTCCTTCCCTCTCCCCTCCCATCTCCTTCATCTCTATTACCTCAATCGTACGACCTTCTCCCTCTCTCCCTGGTCATTCCCGCTGTGCCTCCCTTCCCTTCCTTCCCTTTCCTCCCCTTACCTCCATATCTGTCGCCCTCCTTCCCTTAATCTCCCCCCCTACTGATATAGTTCTTACCTTTCCCTTTGAAACTGACCATATCGCGTTCCCTTTAGTCCCTCCCTTTTCCTTTTCCTTCCTTTCCTTATTTCTGTTCATATATTCTACCATCGTCTCTCTCGCTCTCATTTCTTCTCTCTCCTTCCCCTTCCTTAGTATCTCCAAATTATGAAAGTCTACCTCTCTTTCCTCGCTGCAGTCTCTCTTCCTGTCTCTCTCCCCTCTTCTCTTCCTCCCTCACCGCTGTCCAACAATCGAATTTCCTCCCTCTTCCTCTCCCCTTTAAATTCTTCCTCCCTGCTTCATTCCCCTTTGTCCCCCTCATACATTTTCTATCCCTTCCTTCCTTCCTCCCCCTCTTCCTTCCTTCCTCTCTCCACCCCCCCTCCATCGTCACCATCGCTTCCACCGCCCCTCTTCCCCCCCCTCCACATCCCATGACAGTCTTCCTTTTCTTCCTCCTCTTTCTCTTCTTCCTTCTCCTTATGCTTACTTCGACTGCTTCTCCTGCTCCTCCTGCTCCTCCTGCTTCTCCTCCTCCTTGTTTTGAAGATTTTTTTAGTTGAAGTGAAATGAAATAAAGCAAGAAAATGCAATTAAAAAAAAATGAGATGACGATATGCTGCTTGAAAACTGTTTTGAAATATAAGAGTTGTAAATCTCTCTCTCTCTCTCTCTCTCTCTCTCTCTCTCTCTCTCTCTCTCTCTCTCTCTCTCTCTCTCTCTCTCTCTCTCTCTCTCTCTCTCTCTCTCTCTCTCTCTCTCTCTCTCTCTCTCTCTCTCTCTCTCTCTCTCTCTTATCTTTCTGTTTTGCTTTATTATTTTCTTTTTCTTTATCTCCGATCATCAGGCACACACACACACACACACACACACACACACACACACACACACACACACACACACACACACACACACACACACATACAGACACACACAGAGACGAGCAAACATATACACATACATATTGGAATACTAATAACTGTGAATCCTAGTGTTATCTCTCTCTCTCTCTCTCTCTCTCTCTCTCTCTCTCTCTCTCTCTCTCTCTCTCTCTCTCTCTCTCTCTCTCTCTCTCTCTCGGGATTAAAGACGAAGGAACTGTCTGGTTTCCGATGATTAAGATAATGATCATGATAATTAGGGAGATAATAGTGACTTAGATAATGATTCAAGAACTTCATGCTCAATATCCACCACCACCACCACCACCACCCCCACCACCACCACCACCACCACCACCATCACCACCACCACCACCACCACCATCATCACCACCTCCCTGTTACTCTAATTACAGTATTGGCAGGTGTTGCAGGGGAAGAGAGAGAGAGAGAGAGAACGGAAGACGACAAAGCTACGAAATATGGGGAAGAGAGGAAGGATGGAAGGAAGGAAGGAAGGAAGGAAGGAAGGAAGGGAGGAAGGAAATATGGAGGGAAGGAAAGAAAGGGAGATGGATTGGAGAGAAGAAACGATCTCTTAAGTCAGACAGTGTAAACATAATCTCATTTCACACACACACACACACACACACACACACACACACACACACACACACACACACACACACACACACACACACACGTACATACACACACATAAACTCTCACCCTCCTTGATAAATGTTGTCCAAAAGATATACACACGGAACAAAGTATACCTGTGTGTGTGTGTGTGTGTGTGTGTGAGAGAGAGTGTGTGTGTGTGTGCTTTTGAGAGTGAGAGATGAGAAGAGACAGACAGACAGATAAACAGACAGAGACAGACAAAGACAGAAATTGAGAAAAACTGAGATAGAAAAAGAAAAAGAAGAGAGAGAGAGAGAGAGAGAGAGAGAGAGAGAGAGAGAGAGAGAGAAACCGAGACAGAAAACGAGAGTGAAACCAAAACCAACATTGAAAACTGGGAGAAAGGCCAAAACCGGGAGAGGGAGAGCGCGCGCGAGAGGGGAAAAAGGATGACCCGTCGCCCACCGTATGTTTTGGCAAGTGGTCGTTGGGTCGCGGGACGCATCGCCCCTCCAGGTAAACAATCAGCAGCTATGGTGCGGCGCAGGTGAGCGACGGCCGCGTACACCTCCGGAGAATAGGGCGATTAAATTTATCCCTAAACACAGATTTCCCGCGCTGGCTCGTGTTTCAGCCGCTGTTGGGGGTGTGTGGAGGTGGTGGTGGTGGTAGTGATGGTGGAGGAGGAGGTGGTGTTGAATTTGAATAGAGTGGAGGTGTGAATGGGGAGGATGAGAAGTGAATGGTGGAAGAAGAAGAAAGGAGAAGAAAGAAAGAAAAAGAAAAAGAAAGAAAGAAAGAAAAATTGGAAGGCAAAGATGAGAGATATTGAAAGAAGACGATATCTCTAAGGAAAAGGAAGAATAGGAAGAGGAAAAAGAAGACAAGGAGGAGGAAACGGAGGAATGAAAACAAAGAGGAAAAGTAGAAAGTAGAGACGAAGAGAAGGAAAGCTAGAACCAGAAGAAGAATAGGAAGAAGAGCAGAAGAACGAAAAGAGAAGAGGAAACTGAACGAGGACAGGAGAGAAAGGAGAAATAAATAGAAAGTTGAATGAATGGGTTTGTGGCGCTGTGAGAGGCGATACGAGGAGGAGGAGGAAGAAGAAGAGGAGGAGGAGGAAGGTGGACGAAAGGATTAGAAATTAAGTGGAAGTGATATATTGTGTGTGAAAGGGGTCGGTGGAGTGTGAGAGGAAGATGGGGAGGTGATGGGCTGAGGGGAGGGAGGTGGTGATGATGGAAGGTGGACGACGAAGGAGAGGAGAAGGATTAAGAGGAAGAGGAGGAGGAGGAGGAGGAGGTGGTGGTGTTGAAGTGACCATGTAAACAAAGGGATGCACGCCCCCCATCAACTATAAGGACGGGAGATGGAAGAGGAGGAGGAGGAGGAAAAGGAAGAGGAGGAAGAGGAAGGAAGGGAAGAAAGAGGAGGAGTAGGAGGAAGAGGAGGGTGAAATGGAGGAAGAGAAGGAGAGTGAATGACGGGAGATGGAGAATGTAAGAGGAGGAAGAAGAGGAGGAGAAGTGGGAAGGAATGGAAGAATGGAAAGGGGAAATGAAGGAAGAGGAGGAAGAGGAGAAATGGAGGGAGGGAGAAGTGCAAATGCAGGAAGATGAGAATGAAGAGGATTGATATATAAAGGAAGAGGAGGAAATAGTGTTAGAAAGGAGAGGTGGATGAGAAATGAAGAGAAATTGTAAAAAAAAAAAAACGAAAAGAATGAGAAATACGAATGTAGAAAGACAAGAATGAAGATGAATGAATAAAGTGAAAGAAGAGGAAATAGTATAAAAAAGGAAAGAGTGAAGAGGAATAGCGAGGTAAACTGTAATAAAAAGACGAAAGGAAGGAACCCTCAATAATTACAGCGATTCTATTTTATTTTCAGGTTGTCGACCCCCATTGACTGAGTGACCGGTCCAATTAACTGAGTCTGCCTTTCATCATCTCAGTAAGTACAAATAAAACACCGATTAAGTTGAGAAAAAAACAGACAAAGCTTTACAGGAAAAGTAATATACATCGAAAGCTTTTATTTATTTGTTGTTATTTGATTCTAATTTACATACGGAAGCAGTTTTTCCTATCTTGTTTTCTGTATATTTGGAATTCTGTAGTCTGTATTTTCTGTTCTCTAAATGTTCTGCAGTTTAAATGTCCCGCAGTCTAAATGTTCTGTAGTTTAAATGTTCTGTAGTCTAAATGTCCTGTAGTCTAGATGTCCTGTAGTCTAAATGTTCTGCAGTCCTAATGTTCTGCAGTTTAAATGTTCTGTCGTGTAAATATTCTGCAGCCTAAATGTTCTGCAGTCTAAATGTTCTGCAGTCTAAATGTTCTGTCGTCTAAATGTTCTGCAGTCTAAATGTTCTGCAGTCCAAATGTTTTGCAGTCTAAATGTTCTGCAGTCTAAATGTTCTGTCGTCTAAATGTTCTGCAGTCTAAATGTTCTGCAGTCCAAATGTTCTGCAGTCTAAATGTTCTGCAGCCTAAGTGTTCTGCAGTCTAAGTGTTCTGCAGTCTAAATGTTCTGTCGTCTAAATGTTCTGCAGTCTAAATGTCCTGCAGTCTAAATGTCCTGCAGCCTAAATGTTCTCTAGTCTAAATGTTCTCTCGTTTAATTATTCTCTGGTTTAAATATTTTGTTGTCTAAAATGATGCAAAGTCTAAACGTTCCCCAATTTAAAGCTGCATTCTCGTCTGCTTGTTTTCGGAGGGCTTGTCATCAAGTATTCACCGTCCTCCGTTGCCCGCACTGACCTATACAAATTGGCCAGGTAAAGGAAACCACTTCTTTAGCTAGGGGAGCAGGAGGCATGGAAGTATGGAAGCATGTAACACCAGGCAGCAGAAACATGTTAACTAATGTAATGCTAACGGAGAAACCAGAAGAAGGAGGAAACAGGAAGAGAAGGAAGGGATTGAAGGAGGAGGAAGAGGAGGAGGAAAGCAGGAAGTGATTAGAGGATGTAGTGGAGTTGGGAAAGAAAAGAAAAAAAGAAGTGGAAGAAAGAAAGGGAGAGACAGGTGCATGTGAAGAGAATGGAGGGAGGGAGGGAGGAAGGGAGAGTGGAGAGAGGAAGAGAGAGAGGAGGGAGGGAAAGACATGAAGGTTTGTTTTATGTGCCAGAGATAATGATGTTTGGACTTTAGGCCTCTGAACAGGAGGAGGAGGAGGAGGAGGAGGAGGAGGAGGAGGAAAAAAGAAAGAAGAAAGAAAGAAAGAAAAAGACGAAGGAAAGTAGAATGAAGTGGAGAAATACAAGGAAATGAAAAAGGAGAAATGGAAAAGGAGGAGGAGGAGGAGAAGCAATAGAAAAGAAAGAGGAGGAGGAGAAGGAGAAGGAAACGAAGGAGTAAAAGGAGTCGGGGAGAAGGAAACACGTAGGAAAGGTAGGAAGAGGAGGAGGAGGTAAAAAACAAAAAACAGGGAGGAGGAGGAGAAAGATAAGGCACAGGAGGAAGTAGAAAGACGAAGGAAGGAGGAGAAGTACCAGCAAGAGGAGGAGGAGGAGGAAGAGGAAGAGGAAGAATAAATGATGGTGATGAGGTGGGCCCAGGTAGGTAAGGTTCATTAGTCACGTGTTTGTTACCTGCCCGCGAGAAAGTGATGGTGATTACCTGTGCGAGAGAGAGGGAGAGGAAAAAAAAATCATCTAACAAGACAACATCACTTGCTCGCCTCGCCTCTCAGCGCTGCGGCGGCTCATTTTTACTCACTTAATAAAAAAGGCGATTGTCGGTATTTACTGGGCGTGGGTGTTAATCTCGGGAGCGTTCTGTGCGCCGCTGCTTTACGAGGAGGAGTCACGAGATGGCTGGAGGGATGATGAGTTTGTGTGTGTTTGTGGGGGAGGGGGGGGGGAGGTTTGGGGGGAGGGTCATGTATGTGGGGTGGGGTGGAAGGGTTGGGGTGGTTGTGTGTGTGTGTGTGTGTGTCTGTGTGTTTATCTATCTTTCTGTCTATGTTAGTTATATATGTATGTATGTATTTATCTCTCTATATCTATCTAACTGCCTCTATCTATGTAATGCCCTTCACTTTCTTTCCTTTTTCGTTTTTCTCCCTCCTTTTCTCCTGATTTCAAAGTTTAATCAAAATATCTATCTCTTTACCTATCTATCTATCCATTACTTCTCTAGGTCAAATTTCCTCCACTTCTTTTTTCTTAATTTTTGTCTACTTTTCCTCCTTCAATGTTTATTCAAAATTGTTGCCAGACACTTAAACTCGTCCTCTTCCTCCTCCTCCTCCTCGTCCGTCTCCTCTCCCCTCCCTTCGCTATCACGCACCTTTTATTTGGCCTGTTCACTCGGTGTTAGGGTGTTGCAAAATCAATTACTCCGGCCTCCCTTCTCTCAAAGACCATTGCCCAGCGCTTGCCAACGTTTATTCTGTTTCCTTTCCTTCTTGTGCAGCTTCATCCACCACTGTTTTGCAACCCTCACACTCACGCTCAGCTAATAGGAGGGAGTCATTCACAGAGAGACTGGCAATAATGGTGTTCTAATTTCTATGTTATTCTTACGTTCAGATTACCATTTTTATCACTAATCTATGGCAACATCAATCATCATTCTAATCTTTTTATTTCGACTATCCCACTCCTGCACTTGCTTCAGTCTCTTCGTATACAAACACCTAATTCACTGTAGAAAGCTAAGTAAACACACACACTCAAAATAAATTTCTGCACTGCCAAGTAAAAGGTATGTATGTGAAATTCTAAACAGTATTTTGTAATTTCATATAGTTTTAGTCTCGCAGCTTAATTGTGATGATGAAATATTTTCCTCTGCTGCATTGCGTCCTAGAAATGAGAACAGATGCCGTACCCTCACTTCATGGATTTCTAAAAGATGATAACTGACTGCCTGTGTCATTTACCTTACGAATAGCACTTTTTACCTGTTTCATGATTCCTTCACTACATCCATGAATGCAGGTTTCAACTTATTGTTTTCCCGTACGTGATCATCTAGTCATTTTTCTGTCTCCAATATAACAAACACAGCAAAACCAATATAAAAATGTCTTCTCTATCTTTCCGTACGTGATCATCTAGTCATTTTTCTGTCTCCAATATAACAAACACAACAAAACCGTTATAATAATGTCTTCTCTACCTCAATGACTGCTGGGGTACAACTCTATATCAGCCTACTTGCTTGTCTTCTCATATTGCTTCGTCTAATATAATCAACACACAGAACCTTGATTATAATGTCTTTTCTATAGCTTTCATTGGATAGTCCAACTTTCTATCTCTGCTCACTTAATTCTCTAGTCTCATTTTACTGCCTCACATTAAATCTATACATCTACTACTTTTACAAAACTGTTCCTGCTGTTCACTTGCCAATCCTTTCCTCAGTCACTCCATTCAGTCTCTTAAAACTCTATATAATACCGTCCATGGCGCTTTCAAAAGACATCCACCATCAGTTTTGTCTTTATTCCTTGCACAGTTTCGTCTGAACATTGAGACAGTTTAAATAGTTAATCCGCTTATTCGGCTTAAATTCCTCGTTTCCAAGATAAGCTTCGTAACAAAAGAGCTTTTCCTTATCATTTCCGTACCCAACCTTTTTGTTGGTATTCTATTTCGGGACTCTATACACCTGAAGCGTCCCTGCTGTCCTCCCATCTCTCGTCTTTCTTTTCCTTTCTTTTCCCTTCTTTTCTTTTCATACCTTTTCCTTTTCTTTCTTTCCTTTTCCTTATCCATTTACTGATTTTTTTTGCCTCCTTAATTCCCTTCCCTTCCCTTCCTTTCCTTTCTCCTTGTATTCCTCGGTTTTCTTTCTCTCTCACTCGGTTTTCCTTTTCAGCTTATCATCCTTTCTCTATACAGTTTTCCTTTTTAGTTTCCTCGTCATATTTCTTCTCATTTTCCTTTCCCCATATTTTCCTCATGATAGTAGTTTCTGGGATGGTCACGGGCTGGAACTATCTCTCTGTGATGTTGGAAAGTTAACACACAAAAAAATCCTACTTTCCTACTCTTAGTGTCTTTAGAATCTGCATTTTGACTAAAGAAAAAGGTGCGAAAAGGGAAAGAAAAAAGAACAGCAGTGATTGAAGTGGGCAAGTGAAGGTAGGCAGAAAAAAAAGAGATAAAAAAGCCTACAGGAACAAAGAAAGATGACAGGAATAGACACAAGAGGAAGCAAAGGATAAATCAAGGGAGTGGGAGGGAGATAGATAAATATAGAGAGAACCAGAAACAAATTGTGACATAGATTTAAAAGTCAAGAGGGGAGAGAGATAGAGAGAAAGAGAGAGAGGGTGAAAGAATGCCATACTTCTAACCCTCGGTGAACGCGGTTTCGAGAGAGAGACGTACATTGTCAAGACCAGTGCGAAGCGTTTTGTGTGGTAGGAAGTGGGTAGTGTAGAGCGTCTGATCTATGAATGGATTAAAGTGAGACAATGCGAGAGAGAGAGAGAGAGAGAGCAGAGACAAACTGGACAATATACTTAGAAGGAAGAAAGGAAAACAACAAAAGAACGAATGAAGGAAGAAAAGAAGAAGGAAGAAAATGAAGAGTAGGTAAACTGAGGGATAAAAAAGAGCATATGAGGAGAGGGATGGTGTGTGTGTGTGTGTGTGTGTGTGTGTGTGTGTGTGTGTGTGTGTGTGTGTGTGTGTGTGTGTGTGCCTGCAATAAGTTTCTCTGCAAGTGCGCCTGGTGGAATATTTGGTGGTGGTGGTGGTGGTGATGATGGTGGTGGTGATGATGGTGGTGGTGGTGGTGGTGGTGGTGATGGTGCTAAGTCCTTTCCTGAAGATTCTTATTATTTTTCCTTGATTGTCGCGGTGGTGGTGCTCTCTCTCTCTCTCTCTCTCTCTCTCTCTCTCTCTCTCTCTCTCTCTCTCTCTCTCTCTCTCTCTCTCTCTCTCTCTCTCTCTCTCTCTCTCGTTTTTTTGGCATGTTCGTGGTGGTAGCAGTAATATCTTGAATTGCTGTGGCCACGAGTGCACTGATGGTGGTGGTGGTGGTGATGGGGGAGGTTGGTGGTATTTGGGAGGTGGGGGGAATGTCGTAGGTGGGGTGAGTTAGTGGTAATCGTGTCGTGTTTCAGTGGTAATAGTGGTGGTGGAGGTGGAGGTGGTGGTGGTGGAGGTGGTGGTGGTGGAGGTGGTGGTGTATTTTTATGAAGGCAAAGTAAAGAGAAGCGAGTGTAACGGAGAGAATAACGTGAGGAGTAAATGGTGGTGGTAGTGATAGTGGTGGTGGTGGTGGTGATGGTGGTGATGGTACTCGAGATGGTGAAAGTGGTGGAGATTGTAGTGATGGTGATGATGGTGGTGGTGGTGGTGATGGTGGTGATGGTACTCGAGATGGTGAAAGTGGTGGAGATTGTAGTGGTGGTGATGATGGTGGTGGTGGTGGTGATGGTGGTGGTGATGAAGATGGTGGTGATGATGATGATAACTGTAGTGGTGGAGATAGTTTAGCCTTTCTTTGTTGGTGATAATGGTGTTGAAAGGAATGGTGTATGTGCTGGTAGTAATGGTGTTGATGGTGATGCATGTAGCTGGTGGTGGTGTTATGGTGGTGATGGTAATGATGGTGGTGGTGAAATTGGTGCATAAAGGAAGCAGTAAAAACGAAAGAATAAAGAAAACTAAAGAAACTGTAAAACACGAAGTAAAAATGAAGTAAAAAAAAAAAACTAGCCATCTTCTGCCTCCCTCCACCACCACCACCGACAACAACACCAACAACAACAGCAATCATAACAACACCAAAACCAACAGAATTCAGTGACATGTCGAGTAGAGTAGAGTAGTTAGAGCAGTGGTAGTGATGGTGGTGACAAGCGTTGTGGTAGTGCGTGGTTGACAGATGGTGCTGGAGGAGGAGGAGGAGGAGGAGGAGGAGGAGGGTAAGGGGGGTAAGGGAGGGGCCTGAAGTGATATATATAGGGTGGTATGACGAAGGGCTGTTGGGAATGACAGGCCTCGTGATGGGAGTGGGCGCCGGTGATGGGAAGGAAGAGCAGAGAGAGAGAGGGGGGAAAACAGGGAAGAGGCGAGGGTAAAAGGAAAGAAGGATAGGGAAGAGAGGAAAGGGAGAGGATGCAAATGAGGTAAGGAAAAGGGAAGGGGAAGGAAAAAGAGACAAGAAGAGGGAAGTGAAAGAAAAGGAAAAGAAGGGAATGGAAGGAGAATAATGTAAAGAGTAGGTGAGAGAAGGGATGGGAAAGAAAAGAAAAGGGGAAAGAAAGAGAGGCGATAAAAGGAAAGGGAATGGGTGGAAAAGGAAAGAAAGAAGGAGTTGAGAAGGGATGAGGAGGTAAATAGAGCGAAAGAAAGAAAAGAGAATGGAAGGGCAAGAAAATAAAGATGAAGGGATAGAAAAAAGGAAAGGGAAGAAGGGAAGGGAAGACAAAGAAGGAGAAGGAAGGGGAAGAGGGGAAGGGATTAGATAAAGAGAAGGAGGGGAACGGAAGGGAAGTGAAGGGAAGAGAATGGAAGGGATAGATAGAGGAAGGGAAAGAGAGAGAGGGAAGGGGAAGAGAGGAAGGGGACTTGACACCTGCGATAGGGGAGTGTGATATCGCTTTTTTTGGTTGTTGTTGTTGATAGTGGTGGTGGTAGTGGTGGTGGTGGTGGTGATGGTGATGGTGGTGGTGATGGTGATGGTGATGGTGGTTTTGGTGGTGATTTAGCATTTGATATTGTATTTCTCTCTCTCTCTCTCTCTCTCTCTCTCTCTCTCTCTCTCTCTCTCTCTCTCTCTCTCTCTCTCTCTCTCTCTCTCTCTCTCTCTCTCTCTCTCTCCTACAAATACAACGCCCTCTGCATGCCTTCATCTTTCTCCTATTTTAATGTCTCCTTCCTTCCTTCCTTTCTTCCTTTCCTTTCTCCTTGTATTCCTTGTTCTCTCTCTCTCTCTCTCTCTCTTTCTCTCTCTCTCTCTCTCTCTCTCTCTCTCTCTCTCTCTCTCTCTCTCTCTCTCTCTCTTTCTTTTCCTTTTAATCTTTTCTTTTTTTCTCCTTTCTCTTTCTTTTTACTTTTCTCAATATTTCTTTTCATTTTCCTCGCTTTCTCTCTTTCTCTATCTTTTCTCTCTCATCTCTCTTCCTTATTCTCTTTCTTTCTCTCACTCCATTTCTCTACGTTCACTATTTTTACTCCTTTTAGCATACGTCTCCTGCTTCCTCTTCCTCCTCTTCCTCCTCCTCCTCCTCTTCTTCCTTCCTCCTTCCTGTCCTCCTTCCTATTCCTCACCTCATGGCTCTCACACCTGTTTCCTCTCCTCCCTCCTTCTCTTCTTCCTCTCTTCTTCCCTTCCTCCTCCTCGCCTTTATCACTCTTCTCCTTTCTTACTGCCTCCTCCTACTCCTCCTCCTCCTCCTCCTCCTCCATTTCTCTTTCGTTCCCTCTTTTTGCTCGACATTTGGTCCTTGCGTCTTCTCTCTCTCTCTCTCTCTCTCTCTCTCTCTCTCTCTCTCTCTCTCTCTCTCTCTCTCTCTCTCTCTCTCTCTCTCTCTCTCTCTCTCTCTCTCTCTCTCTCTCTCTCTCTCGTTCTCGCACTCTCTCTCTCTTTTAAATCATCGTTAGGAACCCTCTCTTCCCCTTCCGCCTCTTACTCCTTCTCTTCCTCCTCCTCCTCTTCCTCCTGTTTCTCTTTCTTGTGTATGTTTTTTTTTCATCATTTCGTGTACGTTTTCTTACACGCACATGGCTTTCGTACACATGTGGAGGATTGTGTGTGTGTATGTGTGGTTGCTGTTGTATTGGATCCTGTGTTGAGGGAATCTGATTTTCTTCACTTTTTCTTTTTTTTCCTATTCTTGTATTGATATATTCTGCGATTTTGTTTTGTTTTTGTCTTCCTTTCCTGTTGCTCTGTTTTCTTTTCTCTCTGTCTTTATTTTTTTCTTTCTTTCTTTCTTGCTTTCCTTTGTTTGTGTTGTCTGTCCCTTTGCTTCCTCTCTTCTTTCTTCCTTCCTTTTCCTTTTTCTTTTCCTTTCTTTCTCATTTTGTTCTTGCATTGATTTCAGTTTTTTCTTTATTCTTTGTCTTCCTTTATTTCCTCCTTTTTTTTCTTTTTTCTTTCCTTCCTCTGTATTATTCGTTTGTTTTCTTTTTCATTTTTATTCCTTGTTCTTCCTTCCTTTCTTCCTCTCTCTCTTTCTTTCATACTTCCTTCCTTTCATGTTCTCGGTCTTTTTCTCATCTTCCCTTCCTTCCTTCCTTCCTTCCTTTCTTTCTTTCTCTTTTCCTTCCCGTTTTCATTCGTTCTTCACTTTTCTGTCTTTCTTCCTTTCAACCTTTTTTCTTTCTTTCTATCTATCTATCTATCTTTCTTTTTCTTATTTATGTCAATGTATTTCGCTATCAATCTATCTATATATCTAAATATCTAGTCTATCTGTTTATACATCTTTCTATCTATCTGTCTACCTCCCTATCTATCTATTCATCTATCTATCTGTCTCGTCTCCTTTCCTTCTGTATATCTGTCTGTCTACCTATCTATCTTCCTATCTCTATCTATTTATCTATCTAACTGTCTCGTCTCCTTCCCGTTTAAAATAGTTTCCCGTCGTCCTGTAATTTCTTCCTTAATCTGTTTCTCTTCCTCCGTCATTCTTTCTTTCCCCTTTCCTTCTCTCATTCTTTTAATAGTCGCCGCAATTGCGTTTTCTCTCTTGGTCTTTCCGTTCTTGCTTCCTGGGTTCGGTTGTTACCTCGTTTTCGCTGTTCTTTGTTCCCTCTTTCCTTTGTTCTCTTCTACTTCTCACTCGTTCGTTCGTTCTTCCTTTCTTTCTTTTAGTATTTCCTTTCTTACGTGTTTCTTTTTTTTTTTTTAGCTTTCTTTCATTATTTTCTTTTTTTCATCTTTTTCTCCTTCTGTTTTGTGATTTTTTTTCCCTTTCTTTCATCATTCTGTTCTTTCCTTCCTTCTCTTCTCGTTTATCTATTCTTCCTTTCTTCAAACTTTCCTTCAAGCCTTCCCTCCCTCATCATCATCCTTTTTTCTTTCCTTCTTTTGTTTCCTTGTATATGTTTTCTCTTTCATTTTTATTATATTCTCTTTTCCTTACTTTCATTCTCCTATCCTTTCCTTCGCTTCGTCTTTCTTTTCTTTCTTCTCTTATTTATTTATTCATTTCTTCCTTTTTTTCAACCTTCCCTTCCTTCCTTCCTTCATTATATTTTCATCTTCCTAATTTTCCCATCTTTATTTTGCCTGTTTCACACCTCATATATTTTCATTTAATCTCCTCATCTCATTTCTCTCTCCCCATATTCATTCTTTTATCACATTTCTTTATTCCTTCGTTTATTTTCTCCTCTCTCGTCTGCATTCCGTACTTCGAATTTTCTCTTCTTTTCTCGCCTTTCTCTTTTCTCATTTCTTTTCTTTCTCCTCTTTCCTCATCCCCTCAAGTCTCTTCAATTTCCGGATACACACAAACACTCTCTCTGTCTGTCTGTCTGTCTGTCTGTCTGTGTGTGTCGGTGTGTGTGTGTGTGTGTGTGTGTGTGTGTGTGTGTGTGTGTGTGTGTGTGTGTGTGTGTGTGTGTGTCCGTCTGTCTGTCTGTCACTTTGTTTCTGTCTCTCTCTCTCTCTCTCTCTCTCTCTCTCTCTCTCTCTCTCTCTCTCTCTCTCTCTCTCTCTCTCTCTCTCTCTCTCTCTCTCTCTCTCTCTCTCACTCTGTCTTTGTCTAACTGTTTGTGTTCGTGTTTGTATGTTTGTGTGTTTGTTTAGGAATCTGTTGGTCTGTTTGCCAATCATTCTCTCTCTCTCTCTCTCTCTCTCTCTCTCTCTCTCTCTCTCTCTCTCTCTCTCTCTCTCTCTCTCTCTCTCTCTCTCTCTCTCTCTCTCTCTCTCTCTCTCTCTCTCTCTCTCTCTCTCTCTCTTCGTTCGCTTCTTGAATTCCTTCCTTTTAGGTACCTCACTTTTCTCCGATTTTCCTACCTCCTCCTCCTCCTCCTCCTCCTCCTCTCTTCCTTCACCAGAGAATGGAATGTAGGCAGAGGAGGAATGGGAGAGGACAAATGGGGGACAGGATGGATGGTGATGGGAGCGAGAGAGAGAGAGAAGAAAGAAGGAAAGATGAATGATTGCTTAGGAGATTCAAGAGGAAGAAGAAGGGAGATTGATGAGAGTGTAAGATGCTGAGGAGGAGGAACTGGAGAAGGAGGAGGAGGAGGAGGAGGAGGAGGAAGAAGAAAAGAGGGAAACGAAGGAAAAGGAAGAAAAAAAGGAGCAGGAAAAGGAAGAAAGGGAAGAGGAAAACATAAAGAGAGGAAGAATATGAATAATGAAGACAAGCGAAGCGGTTCATCTTTTCATTCCTTAACCTCAGCCCATCATGAGAGAGAGAGAGAGAGAGAGAGAGAGAGAGAGAGAGAGAGAAAGAACGAGCTTGCATTCACTCCAGATACTTATAGAAACAAATAAGTATGTAAATAGCAATAAAAAGAGTTAACCAGCTTGATAAATAGATATATAGATAGATAGATAGATAAGTAGATAGATAGTAAAAGAGAGAGAGAGAGAGAGAGAGAGAGAGAGAATCATATCACTAGTCGGCAGCGGGGACATCACCTCATAAGTCTACGGTCGCGACCTGCCACGTTTCACTATGTCTGTAATGTTTGCCTCGGGGATTGGGGTTAAAATGCGAGCGCCGGACTTAATGTGGGAATTGAGGAGCGAACTGAAGGTAATGGAGCGGAATGGCACTCTAAATGTCTGCGCCGAGGAAGTAGTAGGAGAAAGCCTTAGAACCCGACTCTCCTTTCCCTTCCTTTCCTTCCTCTCCCTCTCCTTCCTTCTCTTTTCTTTCTCCTTCCTTCTCTTTTCTTTCTCCTTCCTTCTCCATTACCTCTCATTCCTTCTTCCTTCCATCTTTTTCCTTCTCCTCTCCCTCGCATCCCTTCTCATCTCTCTCTTCTTCCGTCTCCTCTTCCTTTCCCTCCTTCTCCTCCTCTACCTTCGTTCCCCAAGTCTTACCTCCCTTCCTTCTCCTCAACCTCTCTTTCCTCCTTCTCTTACCTCCCCCCTTCCTCCTCCTCCTGTCCTTCCAACCCTTCAACTTTTCGAGTTCTTCCTCCTTGATTAAATAAGCAGATAAAAACGTGAATGCGTAATTATGGCCGAGATGTAGGGTAGAAAGTGGTGTGAGAATATGTAATGAAAAGTCTAATTAACGAGAATGTATTTTGATCCTAAGTAACCATGCTATGAAATTACTTATGTCATTTTCTCCACTTGTTACTTATGTTACTGTAATATATCATAACCGAAGTCGAAATTTTTAACCTAGTAATCTATTTTTTTCATTCATAATTTGTTTTTTCACCCTAGGCAACTATGGAACCTCTTTACTGTTATTTTCTTCTATTTTTACTTACGTCACTCCAATGTATCATAACCTAAGTCGATATGCTCAACCCATTAACCCATTTTTTTCTTTCATAATTTGCTTCTTCGCCCACGTCTCTAATTTGAGTTAAACCAATAAACTTTCATATCTTTTCTCTTTTCTACTCTTTATTTACTTTCTACAGTCTTTTCTACTTTATACTCCTTTATATATACCTATTCTATTTTCTCCTTCCTTCTCTCATTTCCTTTCTCCTTTTATTCTTTGTTCTCTCTCTCATTCCCTCTTTCTGTTTTCCATTTAAGCTTTTCCTTTTCTACATTTCGATTACTTTATTCACATCTATACACTCTTCAATACTTCTTTATTCATCTCACTTTGGTATACTTCCATTACTTTATACACCCTTTTACACTTCTATACTTTATACTTTACTTATCGTCTCCTTTTCCATTTATCTAAGTCGTTGCTGTTATCTTGATTGTATTCTGGTTAATTTGGTGAAAAGGTAACCTGTTTAACAAGATGGATGGCATTGAAGCTCTTACCCCTCCCTTCCCTCATCCTTTAGTCTTCGCATTTTGTTTTAATTTAGGGAAACCCGGGAATTCGGTACTTCTTCCCCTTTTTCTTATATTTTTCCCCTCTTTCATTAATTTTTCGCTCACTCCTCTTTATTCCTTATTTCTCTTTTCATTATTTTCTCATTTCCCTTTTCTTTCTTTCTTTCTTTCTTTCTTTCTTTCTTTCTTTCTTCCATCGTCCCATCCTCCCTGCCTGCCTTCCTTCTTTCCCTTCCTTCATTAATCTATTCATTCGTTCTACTTTCTCTTAATTACCGGCCCCCATTGAACCTTCCCACTTTCTCTCTCATCCTCCTCTTCTTTACTTTATTACCCTTTCATTCATTCATTCATTCATTCATTCATTCATTCACTCTTTCCTCCTAATTATTCGCCTCCATTCAGCCATTCCACTTTGCCTCTCATCTCCCTCCCACCTTTCCCTCAGCGGCTCTCCTCCTCTTATTCCTGCTCCTCCACCTCCTCTCCTCTCCTCCTTCTCCCCTAATCAAATTCAAGGGATAGAATTAAGAATGCGGAGGACCCACCCACCTCTTCTCCTCCCCTCCACCCCTTCAAAAAAGTCCCTGCTATAAAAAAAATACGTTGACGAAGTGAATGAAGGAGAAATATTTATGAAGAGCCGAGGCGGATTTAATTACAGGAAACGTCAATGAAAAGGAAAAAAAGGAAAAAAAATGAATAAAAAGGAAAAAAGATGCAAATTAATACCCCCGCAGGAAAAAAAAAAGAAACTTATTAACGTTATGAAAAGAGAGAAAAAAAGAAAAAGAAAATGAGGAGGAAATATGTGGTTCAAAAAGGGTAACAAAAATATTCGCACTGTAAAAGTGAAATATAAAGTCAGCGTAGAAGAGTAACACACAAACGTTACCTTACCAAAATAAAAACGTCCTCCAAATGGTCACAGTTAAATATTCTCCCTTTCTAGCGTGGCCTGTGTGTGTGTGTGTGTGTGTGTGTGTGTGTGTGTGCTAATTTATGTCTCCGCTGATGTCAAATAAGAAAAAGAAATGAGGGAATGAAAAGGTAATGTTAGGAAAGCCAAGACATGAAATGAAAGGCAAAGGAAAGAAAAACTAAAGGAAGGAAAGAGAATTGGAGTGGAGAAGGAAAGATAAAGGAAAGGAAGGAAGGGAAAAGAAGGAAATGAAGGACAGATATATGAATAGAAAGGCAGGAAAGGAAAAAAAAGAAAAAAAAGCTGAAGTAAATGAATACGAAGATAGGAAGGGAATGGAAAGGAGAGGAAAGGAAAAGAAAAGGAAAGGAAGGAGTAGTCAAAAAAAGGAAAGGAGAGGGAAAGGAAGGCAGCGAAAGAAAATAAGAATGTCGAAATGGAAACGAAAAAGGAGAGGAAGTAAAAGGCTAGAAAAAGAAAGAGAATCGAAGGAGTGCGAATGAGGAAATCGATAGGAAAGAAGATACAGAAAGGAAAGGAAAAGAAAGGAAGCGAAAATACGAGGAAATGATGAGAACGGAAAGGGGAAAGAAGACAGGAAGAAAAAGCAAGAAGGGCGAAATAGAAAGGGAAAGGAAGGAGAGGAAGAAGGAAAAAAAACATAGAAAGAGGAAAAGAGAGAAGCGAAGGGATGTGAGTGAGGATGACAGAAAAGGAAATAAAAGTCTCGAAAAGAAAAGGAAAGGAAAGGAAAAGAAGGAAAGCAAAGACAAAAACCAAAAAAAATGAGAATGGAAAGGAAAACGAAAGAAGATGTAAAAATGAAAAGGGAAAAGAAGAAAGAAGGAAAGAAAGAAGGAAAAAGCACAGAGAGACGAAGAAACAGAGAAGCGAAGGCATGTGAAGGGAAGGAAATTAATGTTGAAATACTCCTCCTCATCTTCTTTAAGCTCGGGTGGTCGGAGGGAAGCTGCTGAAGCCGATTGTTTCCCCGGGCAGCTCCTCAGGCCCTGCTAACGGTTCGTACTGCGGCAGTGGTGGTGGCGGTGGTGGTTGTGGTGGTGGTGAATGTGGATGGTGGTGCTTTTGTTTGAGTGTGTGCGTGTGGGACAAGATACGTGGTGTTGAGAGGCAGCTGTTGAATAGGTGTTGATTATTACGTCTTTTGAGGGATGTGATGGTGTGTGTAGTGGTGATGGTGATGGTGGTGAGGTGAAGGTAGTGGTGAAGAAGTGTGGTGATTTAAATGTGCTTGCGGCCATGAGTTGATTCTTTTGGGTTGTGATGTGGTTGTGTGGTGGTGGTGGTGATGGTGGTGGTGGTTATTAAGTGAGCGTTTGTGTGTATTTGGTAAATAAGTGTGGTAGGGAAGAGCTATGATTTTGAATTGAGTGTTGTGTGGTTGGCTATTTATGGGCGATTTTGGTTGATATGTGTTATGTGATGGTGGTTGTGTTTGAGGTGAAGGTAGTGTGGTGGTGGTGGTGGTGGTTATTAAGTGTGTGCGTATGTGTGTATCCGAAAAAAAGAAGTGTGCTAGTGAAAAGATGATTTTTGCAATGGGTGAAGTGTAGCTTTGTAAGAGTGTAAGTTTATTTTTCATTATACATTCTTAACCTTATAAATATATCGTATGTAGTTTGGTTTAGATGTGTTCAGCGCCATATGACGTCTGTAGTTGAGGCACCATGACGATACCAAATCACAATCAATCAAGAAATCAGTCAGTCAGTCAGTCAATCAGTCATCAGAGTGTTTGTAGGTAAGCTGGTGGAGTCTCGGATACGGTTATGTGGAGTAAATTAAGCCAGAGTTGAGGGTGTAGTGAATCGATGTAGTGGTGTGTTATATTTAGATGAAGTATTGTTAACTGATAGTGGTGGTGGTGGTGCTGGTTGTTTTTGGTGGTGATGTTGGTGGTTTTGGTGGGAAAGTGAAGAGAGCATGTGTGAAAACGTTGTCGTGGCGAGGCGGGGAAGAATCTGATTAAGCCACGACGGCGTAGTGGAAATATAAATCATTGTGTTTATGCTCGGGATTAATTTTGTAATGTGTGGGAAAATTACAAGAGGCATGGTGGAAAAAAAAGTACTGGAGTGGAGTGAAGTGGTGGTGATGTGGGAAGTGGTGGTGACTTATTATTTTCATAGTGGTGGTGGTGGTGGTGGTGGTAGTGCTTGAAGTGGTGTTGCGTGGAGGTTATGATAGAAGTAATAATGGTGGTGATACTGGTGTTGATGCGTGGGTGAAGGTATTGATGAAGATGTGTCAGATGTTATGCAAAGGTGCCTTGAGGGTAAGAAAGAGATGGTACTGGTGGTGGTGGCGGCATTAGTGAGTTAGTGTGATAGAGGAGGTTATTTATGTGAGGTATATGGTGTTAGAGGTGGTGTTTGATGGTGGTCGTGTTGCTGGAGGTGGTGTTGGTAGTGGTGGTGGAGGAGAGCCAGGTGGACGCATGGTAAGATGGGTGGAAGGTGTGGAATGGAAAGGGAATGCCCCGTGACTGTGTAGTGGACATTCTCAAAGGGAAACGTTGATAGCAGCGAAATGTTTGTGAAATGTTACCTATCTTTGCTCATACAGACGCACAAAGGTACAGTCTGAGCATTCCGACACACACACACGCACACACACACACACACACACGCACACGCACACACTCACACGGACATTCCCCCCCTCCCCCTCCCCCCCATCCCTCTCCACACATTCGAATTCGTAGTAATTTCTCTCTCTTGTGTAGGTCTGCTCGCCCACATTAAGAATTTATTGTTTTTTTTTATTGACCTTTTGCCTGAACGTTAGCACTGAATCCTGACCCCTGAAATGGCAGTAAAATTTCCTCGTTGTTTTTATTTCATTCTATTTTTTGTTTTTTCATTCATCTTTTTGGGTCGTGGTATTCGTGTGATTGTGTGTGTTTGTGTGCTGGGGATATGTTTGTTAATTAAGCCGTTTGTTTGCTTGTTTGTTTGTTTATGCTTCCTGTGGCTTGCAATACTTTTTTTTCATGGACTACCACTTCTGCTACTGCTAAATATTCATCTACTTTGATTAATGGATGGAAATGAATGAATGAATGAATGAATGAATGAATGCACTCACCAATAAGTCTCGTGAGTGGTTGTGTAATATTGCAATCACTTTACTTTTTTATTACGTTTTGTTTCTAATTTATGCATTTTTATATTTTTCTTATTGACTTGAACATTCAATTACATCGTCTTTGTTCTTATTACCGTGGTAGAGAGAGAGAGAGAGAGAGAGAGATGCTGCTTCGAGTGCTGGAAATTGCCCGAGGTGAACAATGCATGAGCGAAGATTAAGCTATTTGTTTGAGGTTAGTTGGGCCAGTTATCGGGTATGCTTTGGGCTACTCAGTTGGAATGGGCTATTGTGTGTGCTGGCATTGCTTTGGGATCAGTCAGTTTATCGAAGAATCAGCCGAATACAGTGAGTCAAATTTGTATAAGTTTGGTTGGATCAATAACCGGGTGGGCTTTGGGTTACTCAGTTCGATTTGACTATTGTTTCTACGTGCATTATCGAAGAATCAGCCGAGCACAATGAGGCATATGATGCGCATGATTGAAAACTGAAGAATAAGTAAAATAAGAGACAACCTTAAAATTGCAGAGGTCACGGTAGGGAGAGATCCAGGTAAAGGGAAGAAAGTACAGTATTTGAGAGAACGGGATGGCGTACACTTGCATCACACAGAGGTAAATAGAGGACATTGGGAAAGGCCTTAGACGTGTAGTGGACCGATAATAGATGAAGATGATGATAACAGCGATGCGTTGAGATGGTTAAAATATATATTGTGTAAAATTTTATGTTGTTTTCTGCGGTGAACAATACTCTTAGACTGACCAGGCCATTCATTCGGGGACAGGCTGGGACAGTATTGAGAGGGCATTTAAGCTTCGTGAAAATATTACATTGGACATTTCTTTGTGTGGAAAGCTTGGGGAGGGTGCACAATGCCTTTTAGAGGATTGTCTTTTCCGTGCGGGGTTTAGTGGGCTGGTCAAGGCGGCCTTGTTAGAGGTAATACTCGCGCGGCGGCAATTAGCAGGGATCAAGCGTGTCTCACCTGGTCCGCCGCCCACATGTCTGCCTGCCCGCCCACCTGCCGATTAGGTTACCAAGACAACGCCAGGTAATGCACGGACGCACCCCCCCCCCCCCCACACACACACACTGTAAGCTTGCATGAATACCTAGGAGAACTTGCAGTACATACGTCTTCCTGTACTCTCCTCTAATCCTTTTCATCCTCTTCCACATCCTAGTCGTTTTCCTCCTCCTTCTCCTCTTCCTCCTCCTTCTTCTCCTTCTTCTCTTTCTCTTTAATGTCTTCTTATAGTGCTCATCTTAATCCATATTCTTGTATTTGCCTTCGTCGTTTTCGTCCTCCTCGTCCTCCTTCTCCTTCTCCTCCTCCCTCTCTTCCTTATCATCTTCCTCCTCTTCCTCCTCCTCCTCCTCTCATTTTCCTTTCCTTTTTCTTAGATTTCGGTAAAGAGTGTTTTCTTAATGTGTATTAGCAGAGAGTTTTAGACACATGACAAAAATATATTACACAAGGAATTTTTTACACACACACACACACGAGCATAGAATTTCATACAATATTCGATGGACATCTGTCTCTCTGATATATGAAGTGAAAAGATGAGAGAGAGAGAGAGAGAGAGAGAGAGAGAGAGACTTGAGGCATATTTAAAGATGCACACACACACACACACACACACACACACACACACACACACACACACACCAAAAAAATAAAAGATACACAGAGAGGAGAGACACAAAATACACAAAAAAGTAAAAAAAAATCATAAAAAAAACTTCACGCTTGACATCTCTCACCATTTGTAGTCTAGTCTCTCTCTCTCTCTCTCTCTCTCTCTCTCTCTCTCTCTCTCTCTCTCTCTCTCTCTCTATCTATGTATCTATCTATCTTTCATTCTTTTTTTTTGTCTTGTCCGTTTGTGTCATTCATGCAGGCAAGTTTATTTCACAGAGTAATAGAAAAAGTTATTCCGTGTGCTTCATCTCCGCGTCTTTTTTTTTTTTTATATGTCTGCAGCGAACGTTGTGTATGCATAAACATAAGTCAGCGTGCATGTCCATAATACACACATACGCACGCACGGGAGCACTGAAACACACACACACACACACACACACACACACACACACACACATTGTTTTTTTTCTTCAAGCTGAACTTACACACGAACCTACATTTAAGTTTCATAGTATACATTTACGTGGCAAAATTAGTATACATTTAAGAAAGGAAGGATGCTGTTTGTTAATTAAGAACACACACACACACACACACACACACACACACACACACACACACACACACACACACACACACTCCGAGACTTAAATTCATTATGCACTAGAACCATTGCCATCACCACAGCCGCCGCCGCAGCTACCACCACCACCACCACCACCACCGAGCCTTTGTCTGGTGGTGGTGTCCCGTGACGAAGCGCGACCCTGAATTAACGTCAAGATCCCAGTCACGTAATTGATCATTGGCACCACTTATTGAGGCGTCCATCCGGTGGTGGCGGTGTGGTGGTGGTGGTGGTGGTGGTGGTATTGAATTGAATTTCCCTTTTTCTTTCTCTCTTTTCTCCTCGTCCGATTTTTTTTTTATTAACTGATGTCTGGCTAACTCCTCTTCTTTCTTTTTCTTTTTTTATATTATTTTTCGTTCGCTCCGTTCGTCCGTCGTTCTCTCTTTCCTTTTATTGTGTGTGTGTGTGTGTGTGTGTGTGTGTGTGTGTGTGTGTGTGTGTGTGTTTGTCCGCCTTTATGTCTGTGTCTGTTGGTGATGACGGTTGTAGTGGTGGTGGTGATGGTGATGATGGTGGTGGTGAAAGTGAATGAAGATGTTAATGATAATGAGTCGAATTTCCATCTTCTCTTTTCACTCTTTTTCTCTTCATTTTTTTTTCACTGTCTACCTTTTTTTTATTTCTCTGTTTGTCTCTCCTTCCTCTCGTTTGTCTATTTGCCTCCCTTTCTTTCTCTTCTATTTTTTTCTCTGCCTGTTTGTTTTTTTCTATTTCTCTTTGTTTGTGTGTGCATGTCTTTCTTTCTCTGTATCTGTCTATGCATTTATCTTTCTAGGAATTTCTCTGGCTGTCTGTGTATCTGTCTATCTGTCTGTCTGTTCTTCGTGTTCACATGTATTTTTTTTCTCTTCCTCTTCCTCTCTCCCTCCATTTATTTCCATCCACCGTATTTCCTTTCCTCGAATTTGTTTCTTTCCCTCCACTTTTCCTCGTTATCTAATCTTTATCGCTTTCTCCTTTCTTTTCTCCTCCTTTTTTTCTCCTCTTCTTCCTCAGGCTCTTCATCCCACCCTGACACTTCACTTTCGTCCTTTACTCCTCTCCTTTTTTTTACTCCTTTCTCACTTTTTCTGCTCATTATCTTACAGTTTTAGATTTTCCCCTTATTCTCCTCCCCTCTGCTTTCCTTTTTTCTTCTCCCCTCCTCCTCCTCCTCCTCCCTACCACCGTCTTTTTCCTCTTCTGCTTCCTCGTTCTCTTCCACTTGTGTTTGTTTTTCTCCTCCCCTTCGCCTTCCACTTTTTTCGCTTTCCTTTTTTCCCTTTCGCTTGTTTCCTCCTCCTCCTCCTCCTCCTCCTCCTCTTTCCTTTATATTCTCTTCGTCTTTTTATGTTATTCTGATTCCTCTTTCCGTTTCTTTTTCCGTTTCCTCTTTTTTCTCTTCCATATTATACCTTTTTTTCATCTCTGTTTTGCGTCTTCCTTCCTTCCCTCCTTCCTTCCTTTCTTTTCCTCTTCTCCTTTATTCCAATCGCATTTTAATTAATTTGTCTCCTATTTTTTTTCTATTCTTCCTCTCGTCTCCTCTTTTTTTTCCCCCACATTTTCTGTCCACCCAATTCCATGTTCGTTTTATTTCCCCTTTCACTTTTTCTCCCTTTCTCTCATCAATTCCCTATCCTTCACTTTCTTTCGCTTATTCCCGCTCTTTCCCTTTTCTTTCTCTTTATTTTTCCTCTGTCTCCCATTCTCCTCCTTTTTTTTATTTCCTCGCTCGTCTCGGCTTATTCTGCAATTTCTTTCTCTCTTTCTTTCTTTCTTTCTTTCTTTCTTTCTTTCTTTCTTTCTTTCTTTCTCTCTCAGTCTAACTCTTTTCTCTTTCTTCCCTTTTTATCTTCACCTATACTATTTTCTCTTCTTTTCTCTTCTCTTCTCTTCTCTTCTCTTCTCTTCTCTTCTCTTCTCTTTTCCTCCATTTTTTCTCTTCTTGTATTCTTTGTTCTTTCTTTCTTTCCTCCATCTATGATATTTCTTCTCCCTCTTTCTCTTCGTTGTTTTCTTTCTCTCCCTTTCTCCTCTTCCTCTTCATATCTCTTCCTATTTACATCTCTTCCCTCATTATACTGAAACCCTAATTACTTTCTCCTCTTCCTCCTCTTCCTCCTCATTCTCTTCCTCCCATTCATCTTCACCCTCTTCCTTTCCCTACCCCATCTCCTCCTCCCCCCTCTCTTCTCTTCACTTCCTCCCTCACATTTATCTTCCCTCCCTCTCTCCCTCTCTCTCTCTCTCCACCTCCCCCTCAACCCCCCTATCATTTACTCTTCCTACCCCATCTACCCATCTACCTATTTCTCCCCCTTCCTCCCATTCATCTCCTATCCCATCACTGTATATCACCCCTTTCTTTTTTTCATTCCCCTCTCTTTTTTTCATTTTCTTTTTTTCTTTCTCTCATTTTCCATTTTTTTGCTGTTCCTTTTTCATTTTTTCTTTTATCTTTTCTTCACCCAATTTTTTTTTCATTGCCCTTTCTTTTTTAACTTTTCTTTTTTTCTTTCTCTCTCTTTCCATTTTTTCTTGCTTTTTCCTTTTCTTTTTTTCTTTTATCTTTTCTTCACCCATTTATTTTTTTCATTGTTTTCTTTTTTCTCTTTTTAACTTTTTTTCCTGTCTACTTTTTTCTCCTTGTTCTAGTTTTCCCGTTTCTTGTCTCCTTCCATTTCCATTTTCCTTGTTTAGTCTCCCTTTTTCTCCTCTTCACCATTTTCCTTACTGCTTTTCCTTCTTTTCCTAATTTTCCCGTTTTTTCTCATTTCCTTTTCTCTTTCCCTTTCCTTTTACCCGTTCTCCTTCCTCTCCACTCCTTTTACTCTTCTTTCCGTTCTTCCTTTTCCATTTTCTTATTCCTCCTATTATTCTTACGTCTCTTCTTTATATTATTTTTCATTTCTTTAACCAGACTTCCTTTTCCTACTTTTTTTCCTTCCTCGCTACCTCTCCCTTTTCTTTTCCCTTTTTCTCTCCCTCCGTCTCTTCCTCCCTGTCTCCTTTCCCCTCTACTTCCTCTTCCTCCCTCTCTCCTTTTCCTTCTCCCTCCTCTGTTGCCCTCCTTCTCTCCTTTCTACTGTCCCTCCTCTTCCTTTTCTCTCCCTTCCCCTTTCTCTCCTCTTCCTCTCTTCCTCCCTCTCACCCCAATTCCTGTGGCTTGAGGGGAAGGGAGGAGAAAGAGGAGGAGGAGGAGGAGGAGGAGGAGGAGGATACGACGACGACGACGAAGAGAAAGAGGCGGAGGAGGAGGATCGAGGAGGCGCACACACACACACACACACACACACACACACACACACACACACACACACACACACACACACACACACACACAAAATAAAAAAGAAAGAAAATAAAAGGAAATAATCTGCATTGAATGAGCCTCGCGGAGTCTTATTTTTTTTCTTTTTAATTACTTCGGAGTCCGCTTGGGGGCGTGAATGGCTGCGGGAATGAGCCTTTTTTTTTATATAGATTCCAGAGCCGAGATTGACTGCCTGCCTGCCTGCTGGTCTGTCTGCTTGCTTTACTGCTTGAATGAATGATTGGATGATAGGAAAAGTAGAAGCAGTAGTGGTAGTAGTAGTAGTGGTAGTAGTGGTTGTAGTAGTAGTAGTAGTAGTAGTAGTAGTAGTAGTAGTGGTAGTAGTAGTGGTAGGTTTAGTTGTAGTGGTTTCCTCCTTTATTATTTTTCAGTTTGCTCTTAATTCTTTTGCTTATTTTAGTTTTTATTCAAAATTTTCTTTCTTCTCCATTCTGTGCTTTTCTTTCTTATTTCCTTCTCGTTTTACTTTCTCCGTTATACTCTCCCTTTTTTCTTCTTCCCCTTTTTATATTCTCCTCTTTTTTATCTTATTTCCTTCTCTTTGCTTATCTGTTATTCCCAAGTAGTAGTAGTAGTAGTAGTAGTAGTAGTAGTAGTAACAACAGTATTAACTAAAGTACTAAACCATAATCTCCCTTGCATAATAAAACACAAACTACAAACACACAAACTATCCACTACAAAGCAATTTTCAACGGGAGTAGTTGAAATAGTAATAGTACCAGTAGTGGTTGTAGTGGTGGTCATGGCGGTGGTAGTAACGTGGAGACTCCAAATGTATGTTTACCGAGAGTATAGTGGAAAAGGGAGAGGGTGGGAGAGAGAGAGGAAATGGAGAGGGGAAGGTGCATGTGTATGTGTTGTAAAGGGTAAAAGATACGAAAGGGGAGTAAAGGGAGAAGAGAAGGAAAAGAGGGAGAAAGTACAGGGTGAGGAGAAGAAAGAAAGTAGTGTAGAGAAAGAGATAAGAGGAAAAAAGAGAGTAAGGGAAGACGAGAAAGAGAGAGTACAAGGTTAGGGGAAAGAGAGAAAGGGGTGAGTAGAGAGATACAGAGAAGGAGAAAGAAGGAAACGAGGGTATGGGTAGAGGAGAAAGAGAAAGAGGAAAATGGTTAGGGGAAACAGAGAAAGGGGTGAGGAGATAGATACAGAGAAGGAGAGAAAAGGATAGAGTAAGAGAGAGGGAGAGGTGTGAGGGTGAAAGGAAGGAGAGAGGGCAAAATTAACTGCATTTCTAGTCCTTTGATGCGAATCCCGGGATGTGAGAGTTTACGAAGTTTTAATGCCAGGTTTTAAGGAGTTGCAGGACACCAGGAAGAAGAAGGAGGAGGAGGAGTAGGAGGAGGAGGAGGGCAACGTCGACGGAGGAAGAGAAGGAAGGAAATCGTGGAGGAGGAGGAGAAGGAGGAGGAGTAGGAGGGAGGACGCTGAACTCAGGGCAAATAGGCTGACTCGAGGCATCTTCCTTCCTCCTCCTCCTTCCTTCTCCTTCTTTAACTTGTACCCTTCTTCTTTCCTTCCTTCCTTCCCTGCCTGCCTGCCATCATGCCTGCTACCCTCTTCACGTCCTCTTCCTCCTCCTCGTCTTCCTCTGCCCTTCCCTTCCTTCCGTTCTCTTCCGTTCTCTTCCCTTCTCTTCCCTTCCCTTCCCTTCCCTTCCCTTCCCTTCCCTTCCCTTCCCTCCTCATCCTTCTTCTTCCTACACCATTCACCACCTCTCCTTCTTCCTATCCATTCTTTCCTTCTCCTCCCCTCCTTCCCTTCCCTTCACTTCCCTTCCTTCCTCAAGTTATAAAAATTGACGTCGCGGGTCTGAAGGGAAATATTTAGCGTCTGGCCCTGACGGGGAAAGTATCTCTGTGCCCTTCAACTTCCCGTCACTTTTTTCCCCTCCGCTTTTCTTCCGCCTCCTTTTCTTCCTTGTTTTTCTTCATTTTTCCTCCTTTTCTTTTTCTTGCGTTTATCTTTTTCTTTGGTGGTATTTTAATTATTCCTTGTAAACCACCGTTTATTTTTCATTTTTTTCTTCTCTTTTCTTCTGTCTACTTTTCTTCATTGTTTTCCGTCTTTTTTTGTATTTTTTTTTACCGTGCTACAAATCCTGATGGCGTTTTTTTCCCTTTTTTCTTCTTTGTATTTTTTTTATCTCCTTTTATTTTCCTTTTATATTTTCTACCTCCTTTTATGTTATTTTCTTTCCTTGTTTTTATTTTTTTTGTCTGCTTTAAATTCTTTCCAGCTGCCGTTTCTTTTTCTTCTCTTTTCATTTATTTTTTCTTCTGTCTTCTTTCCTTTCTTGTTTTCCTTAATTTTTCTTTGCTTTTATTTTCTTGTCTTCGCTCTAAATCCTCCTCGTCAGCTCCCGCTCCTTTCTTTCCTCATTTCCCTCACTCTTTTCCTCACTTTTCTTTCGTCTTGAGTTCCACATTTTTCACTTTTTTTCCTTGCGTCATTTCTCCTTCCTCTTTACTATATTTTTTTTGCTTTAACTTTCTTTCTTTTCTTTCTTTCGTCTTTTTTTCCATCTTTTTCTCTTTCCTTTTCCATCATTTTTTTGTTTTTTCATTTTCTTTCGTCTTAGGTTATTTTCCCTTTTCTCATTTCCTCCCATTTTTTCTCGTCCTGTCTTTCCTCTCTCATTTGATAAATTTCCACTTTTCTTGTTTTCTTTCATCATATTCTCCTTTTTTTTTTTTGCTATTGCTCTGTTTTCTTTCGCCTTGAATTCTATACTTCCTTTATTTTTTCCTCTCTCGTCGGATTTCCATCTCTGTCATATTTTGTCTTATTCCCCTTTATCAACGCTTACCTTACCTTATCTTTCCTTACCTTTCCTTCTCCTTCTTTTCCTTTCCTTTCCTTTCCTTTCCTTTCCTTTATATATATATATATATATATATATATATATATATATATATTATATTATATTATATTATATTATATATATATCTATGGCGTCCTTCCATTCTTTCATTTTTCTGTCACATAATATTCCTCCTTTAACCTTTTTTCCTTTTTTATTTTCCTTTATACATATGTTATTTCCTTCTCTTTACCGTCCTTCCATTCTTTCCTCATTTTTCTGTCACTTAATCTGTTTCCTTTTACATTTTCTTTCTTGTTATTCCACATTTCCACCCCCTCATTATTCCTTTGTATTCCTTTCTCATTCCCCTTTATTCCTTTCTCATTTCCTTCTCCTCTGTAGCGTCCGTCCATTCTTTCCTCTTTCCTCTCTCCCTCTTACACTTCTTACTTAGCATTCTCTCCCTTCACATCCATTTCCTCGTTATTTTTTACCTCTTTTTCCTCCTCCTTCCTGCCCACTCTCCCTCTCTCCTTCCCTCTCCATATTTTTCTCTCTGCCCCTTCCACCTTTCACCTCCATCACCTTTTTTTAGCCTTTTTACTTCCTCCCGTCATCTCCCTCTCCATCGTTTTCTCCCTTTTCACGTCTGTTTTGGGGATATTCATTGTTTCTGCCTCTCTCTCTTTCTCTTTCTTTCTTTCTTTCTTTCTTTCTTTCTTTCTTTCTTTCTTTCTTTGTTTCTCCATGTCTCTCTTTCTCTAATTCTCTTCTTGTATTTATTCATTTATTCTTTATCTCTCTATATCAATTTTCTTTCTCTCATTCAGTAATTTTGTCTTTCTTTTGTTTTTGTTTTTCTTTTTTTCTCTTTCTCTGCACCTGCTAACTTGTTTACCCGTATCTGTGTATCTGTCTATCTCTATCAATCTATCTGAATATATGTCTACCTCTCTCTATCTATTACAATTACTTTCGATTCTTTCTTCCTGTTTTCCTTTCTCTATTTTCCTTTCTCTATTTTCTCTATCAATGATTTAAATTAAGTGATTTAAATCGATTTAAACCAGAGTAAAAAAAACCTTTTTTAAATAAAAATTATATATAATGTATTTAAAATGATTTAAGTGTTTTATCAGATGTAAATTATCTAATGATTTAAAGTATACCTATACCTATATATATATATATATATATATATATATATATATATATATATATATATATATATATATATATATATATATATATATATATATATATATATATATATATATATATATATATATATATATATATATATATATATATATATATATATATATATATATATATATATATATATATATATATATATATATATATATATATATATATATATATATATATATATATATATATATATATATATATATATATATATATATATATATATATTGATTTAAATCATGATTTTTTTTTATACCTGAACCGCATAATCAGGATGAGATCTAACTAATGCTAAATATTGTTTGAGGAAGACTTCGGCGCTTCTTTTGCTTACGCTCCTTGAAATAAATCCCAGCACCCTATTTGCTCGATTTCTAGCTTGAATGCATTGTGCCCTTGGACGGAGATCAGAGCTCACTAAGACCCCTTAATCCCTCTCGCACCCAGACCTGCTTATGAGAGTGTCATTTAAGCAATAGTTATGTGAGGGGTTGTTCCTACCTACACTCAGAATACTGCGCTTCCCTCCATTGAACTCCATCTGCCATTTATCCGCCCAGTCATACAATCTGTTTAGTTCATCCTGGAGAATACTAGCGTCCTGATCCGACTCAATTACTCTACCGAACATGGTATCATCTGCAAACTTACTAACATTTATCGATTTAAATCAGAGTAAAGAAATCATGATTTAAATAAAAATTAAATGTAATGTATTTAAAATGATTTGAGTGTTTTATCGGGAGTAAAATATCTAATGATTTAAAGTATATATATATATATATATATATATATATATATATATATATATATATATATATATATATATATATATATATATATATATATATATATATATATATATATATTTAACTGACTGATAATCATTTAAGCAATAGTTATGTGAGGGGTTGTTCCTACCTACACTCAGAATACTGCACTTTCCTACATTGAACTCCATCTGCCATTTATCCGCCCAGTCATACAATCTGTTTAGTTCATCCTGGAGAATAATTTAAAGTGGGTATATATATATATATATATATATATATATATATATATATATATATATATATATATATATATATATATATATATATATATATATATATATATATATATATATATATATATATATATATATATATATATATATATATATATATATATATATATATATATATATATATATATATATATATATATATATATATATATATATATATATATATATATATATATATATATATATATATATATATATATATATATATATATATATATTTTTCTCTCTCTCTCTCTCTCTCTCTGAACTACACGCATTACCGAGAGAGAGAGAGAGATTCCCTAAGTCACTCTAAGGCTCTGAGGCTCCCAAAGTTCGCCTCATCACCTTGGTTCGATTCCCGGCAAGTACGCGACTTAATCCTGTTTGACTCTATACTGATCCTATGGTGTGCGTGCGTGCGTGCGTGCGTGCGTGCTTGTGCGTGGGGGGGAGGGTGGAGAAAAGGTAGAAGATGGATGATAGGGAAGAAGTCTTGAGGTAAAGTAGAAAGAGAGATTGAAAAAAAAGAAGGAAAAATAGATGAAGAATCAGATGGAAGGAAGGAAGGAGGAGAAGAAGAAGGAAGAGGAGGAAGAGGAGGAGGGAGGAAGAGGCGAATAATGTAAAGGGGAGATGGAGGAAAGCCCGAGAGAAGGAGAATGATGTGAGGATAAAAGGGGAACAGAGGAGGAGGTAGAAAGAAAGAGAGGGGGAGAGAAGGGAAGAGAAGAGAAGAGAGAAAGAAAGCAACGAGAAAAAAGAATATTGATAAAAGAGGAAGAAGAGAAACGAAGATATGTGTGGTATCGCTTAAAATGAAGAAGAGAAAGAGTAAGACCAAAAATAAATGAGAAGGAAAGGAGAAAATAATAAAAGCATAAGAGAAAGCGATGTGAGAGAGGAAGAGGGCAAGAAGAAGAGGAAGAGGAGGAAGAGGAGGGGAAGAGAAGAGGCTAATGTGTTGGTATGTTATTATAGATTATGGCGGAATGGAGAGGGGGAGGAAAACGAGGTGAAGGAGTTGGAAAGGAGTGGGAGGGAAGATAAGAGGAGGAGGAGGAGGAGGAGGAGGAGGAGGAGGAGGAGGAGGAGGAGGGGAAACTATGTTAGTATGTTATGGCACGGCGGAGGGCAGAAGCAGCAGCAGGAGGAGGAGGAGGAGGAGGAGGAGGAGGAGGGGGAGAAAGAAATGTGGAAGGTGGATGAAGGAGGTCTTGAAGAAGGGAAAGGTGAGGCAAGGAAACGAGGGGAAGAAGATACGAAGGAAGAAGAAGAGGAAGGGAAGGGAAGGGAAGGAGGGAAGAAGGGAAACTGTAACATTTAAAACGAAGGGGAAGGAAGATTGAAAGCGAGAAGGGAGGGAAGAGGAAGAAGTCTTAATAAGGAAAGGAGGAGGAGGAGGAGGAAGGGGAAGATGATGGGGAAAGAGGAAAGGGGTAGGAAGGAAAGGAGAAATTTGTGTTAATGGGTTAATGCGTTTGTTAATTGGGGTAATGGGTAGGCAGCTGATCCTGTGGTGATGGTAGTGTACATGTGTGTGTGTGTGTGTGGGTGGGTGGGTGCGTGCGTGTGTGTGGGTGTGTGCGTCTCTCTCTCAATTAAATTCTCTCACCGGCGTGTATATATAACCTCTGTCAAGGGACTGTCAGGGTGGCGGGGATCATTCAGTACTAGCGCGGGTGAATTTTTTTTTATAGTAATGCCTCCCCTTGCTACTTTGTCCCATGTTATCCTCTTATTGCTGCTGATGCTCTACCTTTTGCGGCTTAGGTTCACAGGAGCTGCCTTGTATATGCCTACCGGCCTCTTGCAGTCTCCTTATGTTCTTATGTTTTATTACAATAGAAGTTAAGATTAAGAGACCATAGCTTTTTTTTTACAACGAAGGAGACAGCTCAAGGGCACAAAAAGAAGGAAACAATAATAAAAAAGCCCGCTACTCGCTGCTCCTAAAAAGAATCCAAAGAGATGGTCGAAAGAAGGGTCAATTTCGGGAGGAGAGGTGTCCTGATACCCTCCTCTTGAAAGAGTACAAGTCGTAGGCAGGAGGAAATACAGATGAAAGAAGATTGTTCCAGAGTAATGTTATTTGCGATTTTTCTCCGTCTACTAAACACTGATATTCGAACAGTTGGTTATTTTTCTGTGGGATTCGAACAGTGACCAGATATTCTACACTTCCACTCGCTGACCACTTTGCCAACAGCTTCCCTCGATGCGTGCTGCCGCTATCTGTCTCATTGTCTGTCCGATAGTCAAGCCGTCAGTCAGTCGGTCGGTCAGTTAGTCGGTTGGTTTAGCATCCAATCAACCATTATGTCTTTATCTCTCTCGGTCTGTCGCGGTCTGTCTGATATTAGTCTGAATGTGTCTGATTTAAAGTTTATGTGCCTGTCAGTCATTAAATCTATCTATCTACTATTTATTTATATCTTTTATCTTTTTACTTATTTGTCTATCTACCTATCTATCTATTTATCTCTATTTGTATGTGTGGCTTTTCATCTTTATTTCTTTAACTGTCTGAAATCTATTTGTCTATCTATCTACCTATGTTAATTCGTTTATTCATCTATCTACCTATATATCAATCTATCCACCTATCAGTATCTATCTATCTATCTATCTATCTATCTTGCTTCAGGTACCGCGTGGAAATGGAATAAGCTGTGGTGTTGACAGGGTACGACTTGCGGAGGTGGTGGTGGTGGTGGTGGTGGTGGTGATTAATGGTGATGTGATGAGCGATGGAGGTGATTAGATGATTGATGATGCGGTGTGGAGTGTGCAGATTGGTGGTGCTGTTAGTGGTGGTGATGCTGGTGGTGGTGGTGATGATGATGGTGGTGCTGCACGTAATGTCAATGGTGGTGGTGGTGGTGGTGATGGTGGTGGTGGTGGTGGTGATGGTGGTGGTGGTGATGATAGGGAAATAAGATGAAGAAAAGGTATCTCTCTCTAATTCTCTCTCTCTCTTTCTCTCTCTCTCTCTCTCTCTCTCTCTCTCTCTCTCTCTCTCTCTCTCTCTCTCTCTCTCTCTCTCTCTCTCTCTCTCTCTCTCCTTCATTACTTTCCTCCTTCTTCCCTTAATTGTGTTTGTCTCTCCTTCCTTCCTTTCCTCCTCCTTCCATTATTCCCTTTCTTCCTTTCTTCCTTTTTTCTTTTCTTTCTTATATACTTATTTCTTATTTATTCCTTTATTCCTTCTTCCATCCTTCCATTCGTCCTTCTTTCCTATCTTTATATTTTTCTTTTTTTCTTTCCTTCCTCGGTTATTACTCTTCTCCTTTTTTTTTCTCTTCTTAACTTTTGCATTTCCTACTTTCTATTCTGCTTTTCCTTCTTTTGTTCTTTCCGTATATTTTTCCTTTCTTCCTTCCTTCCTTCCTTTTTTCCTTCCTTCTTTCCTTCCTTCCTTCCTTCCTTCCTTCCTTCCTTCCTTCCTTCCTTCCTTCCTTCATGACTTTCTTTCTTCCTTCTTTTCTTTCCTTTTTTACCTTCTTCCCTTCTTCCTTGCACATTCTTTTTTCTGTCCCTTCCTTCTAAACCTCTTTCTCTTCGCGTATTTCCGCCTTGTTACACACACTCTCTCTCTCTCTCTCTCTCTCTCTCTCTCTCTCTCTCTCTCTCTCTCTCTCTCTCTCTCTCTCTCTCTCTCTCTCTCTCTCTCTCTCTCTCTCTCTCTCTCTCTCTCTCTCTCTCTCTCTCTCTCTCGAACAATAATTCCTGCTATTCTTTTCTCCCCATTTCATGATTTAAGAACAACAATTTTGCCTCCAACTCATCTTCCTCCTCCTCCTCCTCCTCCTCCTCCTCGCTTTTATCTCCACTTTTCGTTTTTCTTCTCATTCAATCCTTCCTTCCTCCCTTCCTTCCTTCCCAAATCTAGTCCCTCCTTGCTTCCTTTCCTCCCCTCAATCTTCCTTCCTCTTTCATCTCCTTTATTCCTCTCTCCCTCTTCTGTGTTCTTCCATTTTTCTCGCTCTTTGCCATTTCCTCCCTTCCATAACAGGCTATAGATATTTTTTCTTAACAATTTTGTAACTAGTTTTGAAGAATAGTTATTTTTTTCATTCATTTCTTCACATTTTATTCATTATTCATTTGCTACTACTACTACTACTACTACTACTACTACTACTACTACTACTACTTTCTTCAATACGGATTAGGAAGCAATATACAGAGACAATTTAACGTTATTTTAAAAAGCGAACCAGTAAGTTTTCAATAACCACGAACAGATCCATTCAACAACAACAACAACAACGACAACAACAATTCGTCCACCTCAAAGTTGTTATCCACTAAGGAGAGATTTTTTTATTTATTTTATTTTTTTATTTATTTTCTTTTCTTTGTATTTGTATTGTTTTTTTTTATTGTTTTATTTCCTTTAGGTAACATCGGATAGCATTGGACTGTTATAACACCTGTCTCTCTTCTCTCTCTCTCTCTCTCTCTCTCTCTCTCTCTCTCTCTCTCTCTCTCTCTCTCTCTCTCTCTCTCTCTCTCTCTCTCTCTCTCTCTTAGGCCCATCTCCCTCAATCTGTCCTCGTGTCAAATGCTCTCTTTTAACCTTTATCTCCTCCCTTTTCTGTGTCACGCTACCTCTATGTCCCCTCCCTTCCCTCCCCTTCCCTCCATCGCTATTCCTTCTCCATCCCTCCCCTCCTCCTTGCTTCACCCTCTTCCCTTCCCCTTCATTGTTCTCCCCTCCCTTCCCTACCTCCCCTTCCCTTCCCATCCCTTCCTTCCCCTCGCTTCCCCTTCCCTTGCTCTCTCTTGCTTTCCTTCCTTCCCCTCGCTACCCCTTCACCTGCTCTCTCTTTCTTTCCCCCTTTCCCCGCTTTCCCTTCTTTCCCCCACTTCCTTTCCCCTTGGTCTCCCTTTCCCTATTTTCCCTTCCTCTTTCCTTTCCTCCCCTCCCTTGCTTCCCTCCTTCCCCTTCCTCCCCTGTCTCCCTATCAACCCTCCCTACCCCTTTCCATTCTCCTTCCTTGCTCTCCCCCTTCCTCCACTCCCCTCCCCTCCCTTCCCTTCTCTCCCTTCCTCTACCTTCCTCCCTTCCTCTCCCTTCCCCTCCCTTCCCCTCCTAAACGCATACCATCCACACTCTCAAACTTTTCCCCTTCCACTCCAGCACCCTCTGTTTCCAGTTACCAATCTCTCTCTCTCTCTCTCTCTCTCTCTCTCTCTCTCTCTCTCTCTCTCTCTCTCTCTCTCTCTCTCTCTCTCTCTCTCTCTCTCTCTCTCGTCAAGGGGTGGGTTAGGGCAGCTCTTTAAATGGCTCATAAAAGGCATTTAACACCTACACTCGGCCATTTTTTTTATTGTTTTTTTTTTCATGTGCAGCAAAAAAAAAAAAAGTAAAAAAAAAACACACGCCCCGAAATATTTTGTGACTTTTTTTAAATGCTACCTACCTTTCTCTCTCTCTTTCTCTCTTTCTCTCACTTTCGCTTTCATTTTCACTTTCTCTTTTCTTTTTTGGTTTTCTTTCTCTGTTTCTCTTTCCTTTTTTTCCCTCTGCAGTAATTTCCCTCCCTTTGTGCTTATTTGCCTCTCTCTCTCTCTCTCTCTCTCTCTCTCTCTCTCTCTCTCTCTCTCTCTCTCTCTCTCTCTCTCTCTCTCTCTCTCTCTCTCTCTCTCTCTCTCTCTCTCTCTCTCTCTCTCTCTCTCTCTCTCTCTCTCTCTCTCTCTCTCTCTCTCTCTCTCTCTCTCTCTCTCTCTCTCCATAGTCCTATTCAGCAGTCTTGTTCTCCCGCCGGTCATAAATGTCTTCCTTCTATTCCTCCTCCTCCTCCTCCTCCTCCTCCTCCTCCTCCTCCACCATTTCTCCTTTTCCTCCTTCTCTCTGCTTTTTTTCCCTTCCTTTCTCTATTTCTTCTTCCTCCTCCTCCTCCTCCTCTTCCTTTGATCCCCCTTTTCTCTCCTTTTTCCCTCCCTTTCTCTATTTCTCCCTTTCTCTCCCTCTCTTTTCCCCTATGCTATTCGGATCTGTCCCTCCCTCTAGTGACCTCGCTTTAATATCTCTCTCTCTCTCTCTCTCTCTCTCTCTCTCTCTCTCTCTCTCTCTCTCTCTCTCTCTCTCTCTCTCTCTCTCTCTCTCTCTCTCTCTCTCTCTCTCTCTCTCTCTTCTGCATTAATTGTTTCCTCTCTCCTCCTCCCTTTTGCTTACTCTACGGAATAAATAAAATAATCTCGTAATAAATTCTCTTTTCTCTCTCTCCCTTTTATTTCCTTCTTTTTTCAGTTCCTTCGTCAACATAGTTTTCATTTTTTTCTTCTTTTGTTCTTTTTTTTCTTTTGTTTTTGTTGAGCGTTGTCGTCGCTGTATGTCTGTTTTTTTTGTCTGTGTGTCTGTCAGTGTGTTGTTTATTTTTTAGGGTTGTGATCTTTTTTTCTTTGCCTGACGGTTTGTTTCGACTTTTGTTTTTGTTTTGTGTTTTTTTTTAGGTGTTTCTTGTTTTGCGTGTGTGTTTTTGTTCGTATCTTTGCCTTTTTCTTTGTCTGTCTCTGTCTGTTTGTCTGTTTTTGTCTTTGTTTGTATCGCTGTTTCTCTGTTTTCTCCCTGTTTGTCTGCGTCTGTCTTTCTTTATTTGTCTGTATTTGTCTCTCTCTCCTTTCTTTCTTTCTGTCTTTCTGTCTATATGTCTGTCTGTCTGTCTGTCTATCTATCTGTTTGTCTGTACGTTTCTCTCTCTCTCTCTCTCTCTCTCTCTCTCTCTCTCTCTCTCTCTCTCTCTCTCTCTCTCTCTCTCTCTCTCTCTCTCTCTCTCTCTCTCTCTCTCCTAGCAGCACTCCATCTCCCTATTTAATTCTCCCTGCTATTAAACATGAATTTGTCTCCTTTATTTCCCTTATAATTCCTCGATGCTCATATTTTGGGGCATAACATTCCTCTCCTCCGAAGTATCGTCTCTCTCAGCATTCCTTCCCTCCCTCCATTCCTTCCTTCCTCCCTCCTTCTCTCCCTCTCCTCCCTCCTTCCCTCCCTCCCTCCCTCCCTCTCCTTTCTTACCTCCCTCCGTCCCTTCCTCCCCTCATTTTTCCCTCCCTCCTACCCTCCCTCTCTCCTTTCTTTCCTTCCTTCCCTCCTCCCCTTTATTCCTCCCTCCATCTTTCCCTCCCTCCCTCCTTTCTTTCTCTATCCGTCTCCTCCCTTCATTTTTACCTCCCTCCTTCCTTCCCTCTCTCCTTTTTTCCCTTCCTTCCCTCCTCTTTTTTCCTCTCTCCCTGTATCATGTCTTCCTTCCCTCCCTTCCTCTTCTCTTTCCTCTCTCTCGCTTCATTCATTCTCCCTGACCCCCTCTCTGGCCTCTTTCTTCCTCCCTCTCCCTTCGTATCTATTATCAGTCTCCCTTTTTTCTTATCTTCATTCTCTTCTCCATTATCCTCCCTGATCCCTCCTCTAGGTCCTTCCTTCTCTCTCTCATCTTCTATTCCTTCGTTTCTTTCTCCTCTCTTCCAGTTCTCTTATTTATCTTTCTTCCTTTCTTTATTCCCCATTACCTCCCTTCCCTCCTCCTCCTCCTCTTTCGTCCCCTTTCTCTCCTTCCTACTGCTCCCTTTTCTCTCTTTCTCAATGTATTTCTCCGTGTTCCTTCCCTTTCCTTCCTTTCTTTCTCCATTCTTTGTTTCTCCATATTTCCTCCCTTTTCTTTTCCTTACCTCCTCCTCATCTCCATTATTTTTTCTCGCTCTCTTCTTTCATCCTTTTCTCACCTTCCTTCTCTCCTCTCCCTTCTCGCTTTGTTTTTTTCTGCACCTAACTTCTTTTTTCCTCCTCCCTTTTCATAACCTTTCTTTCCCCTCTTATTTTTGTTCTTTGTCTCCTCGTATCCCTCCTCCTCCTCCTCCTCCTCCATCCTACAGTTTACAGCCGAACACGTCGTTGCCTCTCTCTATGCGTTATGGTTTTTGTATCTGTCTGTCTGTCTGTCTTTTTTCCTCCTCTTTATTCATGTTTTCGCCTTTCTTTGGGTCTGGTCGTTTGCATCCATCTCTCTTTTTCCTTTCCTGTCTTTGTACCTCTCCCTGTGTTTCATTTTGTCTTGTTGATTCTCTCTCTCTCTCTCTCTCTCTCTCTCTCTCTCTCTCTCTCTCTCTCTCTCTCTCTCTCTCTCTCTCTCTCTCTCTCTCTCTCTCTCTCTCTCTCTCTCTCTCTCTCTCTATTGATGTCTGTTGCCTTACCTCTCTTTATTTTCTTATCTTTTCAATATCTTCTTTTTTTGTCTTTTCTTTCCTTCTGTCTTCCTTTCTTCCTTTCTTTTTTTTCTGCTATTTTGTCTTGTTAATTATTTTTTCCTTTTTTTCCCTTTCTTCCTCTTTTCCTTCCTACCTCTCTTATCCTCCTATCTCCATGTTTGCGTATTTTCTGGGTATTCTCTCTCTCTCTCTCTCTCTCTCTCTCTCTCTCTCTCTCTCTCTCTCTCTCTCTCTCTCTCTCTCTCTCTCTCTCTCTCTCTCTCTCTCTCTCTCTCTCTCTCTCTCTCTCTCTCTCTCTCTCTCTCTCTCTCTCTCTCTCTCTCTCTCTCTCTCTCTCTCTCTCTCTCTCTCTCTCTCTCTCTCTCTCTCTCTCTCTCTCTCTCTCTCTCTCCAGTTCTCATATTTCTCCCTATCTCTACATCAGTCTGTCTGTCCATTCCTATTTGCATACATTTAATTAAGTATGCCCACCATCACACACACACACACACACACACACACACGCACAAGCACATGCAGCCCCCTCTTCTTCCTGTCCCTCTCCCCTTCAAAATCGCATTGTGTCTTGTCCGTCTGCCTGTCTGCCTGTCTGTCTGTCTCCCCGCCTTCGTTATATGACCGAGCTATGCATATGAGGGAAGGACGAGTTGCCAGCGAGCACAGTGCGTTACGGCGATGGTAGGGGAGGCTTAGAGGGAAGGGAGGGGGAGCGGGGGAAGTGGGAAGGTGAGGGCAGCATCGAAGTAAAAGAGGAGGAACATCGAAGTGGTTAAGGTCACAGTTCGCTGACTCCCGGAACGCCGAGCTTGTTTGTCTGACGCGAGGGGCTGAGGGAAAACACGAAGGAAATAGAAAATAAAGTAAATAAGAAAATGAGGAAACAAAAGGTTAGATATTATTAAAATGGAAGAATGGAAGTGCAACGAAATTACGAAGAAAATGAATGCCTATATACGAGGGGTTGTTCAGTTATTTAGTGAGTTATTTAGTTTGTTTATTGCAAGGAAAGATAAGTAAATAAGAAGAGAAAAACAAAGGGTTGATAAGTAAATGAAGGAATAGAAGTAAGATAAAGATATAAAGATAGTGAGTGACTTTATAGGCGGAGGTGTTTGTATGCTTGAAAGAGAGAGAGAGAGAGAGAGAGAGAGAGAGAGAGAAGAGAGAGAGAGAGAGAGAGAGAGACTGACCTGCATCCATTTTCACTTCCTTTCCTATTCTACGACCTTTTTTACCTCCTCCTCGTCCTCCTCCTCCTCCTCCCCCTCCTCCTCCTCCTCCTCCTCCTCCTCCTCCTCCTCCTCCTCCTCCTGTTTGTTGTGGTTGTTTCAAAGAGAGTTCTTCAAGATTATTTTGCCTCTTTCCGTTTTCTGTGTTGCGTGGAGTCTTTCTGAATTCTTTTCCCGCTTGTCTCTTTTACTTATTTGGAACTTGCCGGGGTCTCTCTCTCTCTCTCTCTCTCTCTCTCTCTCTCTCTCTCTCTCTCTCTCTCTCTCTCTCTCTCTCTTATTGTCCTTTTGAGAGTGATAGATATAAAGAAACTAAGAAAATAGAAGAAAATGAAAAGAAAATGCAAGAGAGTAAGATGAGAGAAAGAAATGGAGACAAAGATACGAAAGAAGGAAGGAAGGAAGGAAGGAAGGAAGGAAAGAAATAAAGAAAGGAAGGAAGGAAGGAAGAAAGGAAGGAAGGAAGGAAGGAAGGAAGGAAAGAAAGAAAGGAAGGAAGGAAGGAAGGAAAGAAGAAAGGAAGGAAGGAACGAAGAAAAGAATGAAAGAAACAAAGAAAGAAAGAATGAAAGAAAGTTGGAATAAGACACGAGAGAAGAACAACAAGAATACTGATGGAAAGGAGATCAAAGGGAAGGAAGGAAGGAAGGAAGGAAGAATCAGAGATGATTGAATGGCGGGAATGAAGGGGAAATAAACGAAGATAGAAAAAAAATAATAATAGGGAAAGCTGATGAGGAAGGAAGAGACTCGTGAAGGAGACAGGTAATTATAATAAAGAAAAGTGTACAGACGGAGAGGAGGAGGAGGAGGAGGTGAAAAAAAATAGGAGGAAAAGATATGAAGCAGGAAAATAATGAGATGATGATGATGGGACGAGGAAAAAAGAGATAGAAGGATGATGATGGAAATATTGATGGAAAAACAGATGATGAAGAAAGAGAAGATAAGGAAACACGCTGATAAGAAAGAGATAATTGAAAGAAAACAAAAAAATGGAGAATGATTGAGAGAAAACAGGAAATAAAGAAGATGGAATGATGAAATAAGAACAGAGATGAGGAAAAGAGATAATGGTTATGATAGAAGAGGGAGGAGAATAACGAATGAAATATGATGAAAAGAGAGGCAGGAAATATATATGAAATAATAAAGAAATTGGAACAGAGATGAGAAGAGAAAATTGTGGACGAGAAAAAAAGAGATGGGAAGCAAATATTAAAGAAAAGAGAATCAGAGAAGAGACAGGAAATATATATGAAGTAATAAAGAAATTGAAACAGAAATGAAAAGAAGAGAAATGTTGGATGATGAAAAAGAAGAGAAAGGAGGCAAACAATGGAGGAAAAATGATTAGAAGGGAAACAAGAAATTGATATGAGGGAATTAAGAAACTGGGACCCAGGGATAAGATGAATATAAATGATGATTGAAAGAAAACAGAAAGTAGGGAAATATTGAAGGAAAGGATGATCAGAAGAAGAGAGGGAAATAAACGCAATAGAATAATGGAATAAGGAGAAAGATGAGGTGAATTGAAATAGTGGATAATTAAACAAACAGAAGGAAGGAAAACAGTGAACAAGATGGAAATAGTGGAATGAAGAAAAAAAGAAAAGAAAGAAAGTGTGAGTGGAAGAATAGTGGAAGGAAGGGAGGCAAAAAAGAATGAAGGAATGAAGAAATGAAGGAAATAAAAGCAATAATTACAGAAACGATCGTGGGAAACATCAAAACGGAACCCGGAAATTATACAGACTGATAGAACGAAGACAAAGAAGAAATAGAAAACGATAGAGAAAGAAAATAATGATAGAAGGAAGACAAAGAAGCTAATAGAAAACGATAGAGAAAGAAAATAATGATAGAATGAAGACAGAGAAAAAATTGAAAACAATGAAAAGAGAAAACAAGGAAGGAAGGTCGACACTAAATTAGATGGAAGAGCTGAATTGACGTTCGGAAGACGGAGCTGAAATGGAGACGAATAATAAAGGGAGGAACAGTAATAAAGAAGGCTGATGGCAATATGGAAGCGAACTGAAGAGAAAAATGAAGTACAAATGGAGGAGGGAGGAACAGGAAGAGGAAGAAGACAATTAATTATATGAATGCGAAGGAAAAGAAAGACGAGGGTGAGACTGACGGACATGGCAAATTGAGAGAAGAGGGAAGTAGAAAATAAGAAACAAGAAGTACAACAGAAGAGAAAGGAAGAGAAGTGAAGAGAAGAGACGAATGGTTAGAGAGAAGCAGGCAGGCAAGAGCGAGAGGGATAGGAAATAGGAATGGTGAAGAGAAGAGGAAAAAAAGAGAAGAGGAGTTGAGGAGAAAAGTAAAAGAGAAACAAGAGGGTAGGAGACAGGCAAGGGTGTGACGGATGAGAATGACGAAGAGAGAAGAGAGAGAGGAGAAGTAGATTAAGAAGAAAAGAAAAAAAGGGAAACAGATAGTGGATAGATAAGATGAACGGGATGCATAAGAGAAGTAGAAGAGAAGAAAAGAGTGAATGGAAACAGACAGTAAATTAGATGAAGGAGTTATGTGAAGAAGAAAAAAAAGAAGGTTAGAAGAGATAAATATAATAAAAAAAAGTGGAAAAATATATATAAAAAAATGAAAGTATCGCAAAGTAGAAGAATGTTAGGAAATTGGGAGATGCAAAAAAACACAACATATGGAAATATTAAAAAAAAGCAATTCTTCTATAAATATTTAGACTTTGAGTGTTGAAAAAAGGAAGTTACCATATATTTTGTCTTCCATTTTAAACCCCTCAAGAGTAATGATAATATAGACTGCCATGGGTAAATTCTGACATTCTTTATTTTTATTTTTATTTTTTGTTTTTAGTTCAGGTGAGCATAATGTACCTGGGGGAGAGAAGGTTTGTAGGGGGAGAGAGATGGGGAGGAGGGAAGGGGAAGGGGGGAGGGAGGAGGGGGGAGGGGGAGGTAAAAAAAATGAACATCACCGAGTTTCTGTTTACAAAGTTGACGCCACCGCCGGCTTTTTTCCCCTCTTTTTTTTCACCGAGAGAGAAGTTGTTGTTAATCTTTTTTTTTTTTTTTTTCATTTTTTGCTCTATTTTCAGACGAGGGATCATAAACGTTGGTGCTCTTGTTGTTGTTGTTGTTGTTGTTGTTGTTGTTGTTGTTTACGAGCATAATGAACTCACTTTTGTTTTAGAAGTCGTGTGTGAGTGAATGGGTTGGTGGGTGAGGAAGGGGTGGTGGTGGGGTGGGTAGATAGGTTATATAGGTAGGTGGGTAGGTGGGTGAATGGGTGCGTGGGTCATAGTGGAGGGGTGGATGGTAGGAGAGGTGGGTGGTAGGCAGTGGATAGGGGGTGGGTAGCGAGGGAGCTGGGTGGGTAAGTGGATAGCAAAGTGTATGGAAAGGGGGGAGGGAGTGAATGAGTGAGTAAGTGAGTGAGTGAGTGAGTGAGTGAGTAAGTGAGTCAGTCAGTCAGTCATTGGTTGGAATGGGTAGGAAATGAGATGCGTTCATGGATAGGGGAGAATATGGAATAGGTGGAAGTCAGTGAGTGAGTGAGTGAGTGAGTGAGTCATTGGATGGGTAGGGAGAGGGACGCGTACATGGATAGGGGAGAGAATGGGGAGTAGGGGGAAGTGAGTGAGAGGATAGGATAAGGAAGGATAGGATACGATAAAGTAGCATAGGATAGTGTAGTATAGAGTAGCGGAGTGTAGCATAGCGTAAGGGGGGGCGACCATAAACACTCCCATTTTACGCATGTTATTAGTACGTTAGGCATTTTTTCGCTTTAGGGTCGAAGCCGTAAAAGCTCACTAGATGGCGCTGGGGTGAGCTGCATTTCGTGTTGCTCTCCTCGTAAACTCCCTGCGCCTCATAATTCGCAAAGGAGGAGAGAGTGTGTGCATATCAGTGTGTGTGTGTGTGTGTGTGTGTGTGTGTGTGTGTGTGTGTGTGTGTGTGATTCAAAAAGCAATTCTCTATGTATCGATGTGTTTTATTTCATTACGTGTTTATTTGTTTGCTTGTTTGTATGTTTGTTTATTCCACGATTCGTTTAGCGTTTTGTGTATCCTTGGCTGTGTATTTACATGTTTCTGTATTAATCTGTCTGTCTATTTGTCTGTCCGTTTGTCTGTATGTCTGTCTCGGTTTGTATCTCCCTATATATTTATCGTTAGGCAATCCGTACATCAGCTCTTCAATTATTTTCTATTTTCATTTACATATTTATTGGTTATACAGTCATTTCATTTTCATTTCATTTTATTCGTTTTACATTTTCCTACTTTCCTTGGTATCATATTTTCCTTCGGACGTATATTTCCATTTTCATTAATTTCATATCCTTATTCTTCATTATCTTACTTCTTATCCTGTTCTCATTTTAGCATTCAATAACTTTTACATTCACATCTTGTTCTTATTTCTCATTATTTTACCCATTTTTCTTTTTTTATTTACACCTACCTTAGCTTTCAAATTTTTCTTATTCTCATTCTTCATTATCTTACTCGTTACTCTATTTTTATCCAGACACGTAGCCCTCTTTTCTTTTACATTCATTTCGTATTCTCATTCTTAACCATTTCTCTCATTCCTCGCTCTAAACTTTACATTCATTTCTTATTTTTACTCCTAACAATTTCACTTCTTCGTCCTTCCGCTAAACACTTGCACATATTAACTTTCACTCATGCATCTAGTGTTTCCCTTCCCCTGATCGCGTCTGTCTGCGTCAGTTTGGTTATGTTAAGTGATGAGTTGTCAGGTGCAGGCCCGTTTTCTATATCCAAGAATAAGAACGAAGAGGGGGAACTTGAAGGGATTGTGTGTGGGTGGGAATTAGAGAGTGCGGGGTGGCTTGGAAGGACGAAGAAGGGGGTGGAGGGGGTGGATGATTGGGATGGGGAAAACAAAGATGGGGAATTGAAGGGGATGTGGGGGTGTGGAGGGGAAGGAGAGGTGTTAGAAGGGGGGGTGACTGAAGAATGTGTGGGTGTTTTGAGGGGGGGGGGAGTGAGCGGGAGGACTTTGGAAGAATGAAAAGAGGGGAGACTGAAGGGTGTGTGAGTGAGTGGATTTGGGAGGTCGAAGGGGTGATAGGGGGCTTAGGAAGGAAGAAGAGGGGGGACTAAAAGGTGTGTGTGGGGGAGGGTGGTGATGGACGGGGTTAAAGTAGGAGGTAGAGTGTCCCCCACCTGTACCTTCACCACTAACCCACTTCCTCTTCGTACTGTACCCTTGATAAAAAAAAAAAGTGGGGTGGGGAAGGTTGGAGGTGTGAGGTACGTTGGGGGTGTGGGAGGCGTTGGGGTGGGGGGAAGGTGGGGGTATGGGGGGGGGTTGAGGGGGGCTTTCAGATTCAGGTGGTTCCCCGGTTCTCTTGTACTCGACTTATGGAGAGTGGCAGCGACTTATTGAGACTTATTCTGAATCTCTGGCATGCTGACTTAACCTGAATCTCTCTCTCTCTCTCTCTCTCTCTCTCTCTCTCTCTCTCTCTCTCTCTCTCTCTCTCTCTCTCTCTCTCTCTCTCTCTCTCTCTCTCTCTCTCTCTCTCTCTCTCTCTCTCTCTCTCTCTCTCTCTCTCTCTCTCTCTCTCTCTCTCTCTCGCTCTCGCTCTCGCTCTCATGTTTCCACTTATCCTGCTGCGTCGTCTCTGAGTCAACGAATTATTCCTCGTCTCCTTCACTGACAACCTTAACCAGATTTCTCTTATGCCGTGACTTAATCAAGGCGGCGCTGCTTCCTCGGCGATTCTTTTACATAAGGGGGGGTTAGGGAGGGGGTGGGGAAGGGGGAGGGGTAAGTGGGGGAAGAGGGGAGGGGAGGAGAGGGGGTTAGTTTCTCTGATGCATTGCCTTCTTTGTTCTTTTTCATTTTCGTCGATTTTTTTTTTTTTATCTATACTTGCATTTTTTTTTATTTTACTCGAGGTTGGGGGAGGAAAGGGGAGGGGGAGGGGAGGGAGGGAAGGGGAAAGTCTCTCTGATGCTTTGCCTTTCTTTGTTCATTTATTTTTTGTCGATTTTATCTCTTTATTCGCATTTTTTTCCTATCTTTTCTTTTTATTCGTTTTATTTTATTCACCATCTTCCGTGACGATTTTTGAGGGTTTTAAGTTTCACTCTGATTCTATTCCTTGTTGTCTGTTTATTTTTGTCCTTGCTGTCTTATCTTTACTTGCATTATTTTTCTTCCTATTCTCTTTTCACGTTTTATATTCTTCACATTTTCCCTCGTCGTGAAATTTCTCTTCCTGTTTCCCTCCTTTGTTTATTTCTTTTCATCTCTCTGCTCTCCGATACACGTTTTTTTTCTTTCTTTCTCTTCAACTTTTATTTCGTTCAGAATCTCCCTCGACGATTTCTTTGGGAGGTAGATTTCTCTTCTTTCAATTGGCTGTTTATTCTTCTCTCCTTTCTGAACAATTCACGCAGGTTTTTTCCCCAATCTTCTCTTCAACTTTTAATTTGTTCTCGATACGTCATTTAAAATTACACGATAATTTTCCTCTCATTAATTTTCTTGGACTGGAACTTCATTTTTTTTCACTATCTTCATCATTTTTTGTCATCTTCTATGGGTGTCAAAAATATATTATCACGCATCACACGTTAGCAAATTAAATTCATCCAAACTTTTGTCTACATTTCCCGCCATATATCGAGTGGTCAAAAATTTCTCTTGCATCACAGTCAATTTCTGATTTCTACCGCATCACGATTTCTTCATAAAACTTCCCACGTACAATTATGCCCAAAATCTTTTACTGCAGCCAGAATCGTCCACCATTTCTCTTTCAAAGCAGACTCACGCAAAAATCAGTCACCTTTCATGAGCGAACTATTGATGCATTTTTGGATTTTTAACAGGGAATATTAGTTTAGACGAACGATAGTTTTTTGACAAGTTCAGATTTAATGATTACACTGAGAAGACTTAGGTTATGAAGGTGAGTGCAAGTTTGATAGTTACCTTTAAGAAGAGATTTGATGTATGTATAGATTAGGGGGATAGACGGTGTTAGTCTTTCAGAAATCTTGCAGACCTCCGATGTTCTTATGTTATCCAAATCTAACTTTAACAACAACAGCACATTTTTCTCAGTCTACCCAAACATCAGAAATCTTGTACACACCTAATGTTACTATCAAATCCAAACCAAACATCAAACCTAACTTCAACAAGAGGATCAACGCTTTTTTTTCTGTCTACCCAAACTTAATCTTCAAAAAGCGACGCATCCACTCAATAAACTCCTGTCCTAACATATCCATAATGAAGAACAACATAAATAACACTTTTTTTTTCCACTCTACCTAAACTTAATCTTTCAAAACCAACTCGTCAAAAAGAAAAAAAACTTCTATACTGACAAATTCTCTTGCAGTTCTTCCTTATCTTCTACCTTTTCCTCCTCCTCTTGCAGTTCTTTCTTCTCTTTTCTCCTCCTATTCCTCTACCTGTCCTTTCTCTTTCTCTTTCATTTTAATCTTCCCAAACTTTCATCTTTCAAAACCAACTCATCAAAAAACAAATCTCCTTCGACGTCATCCATAATATAGAATAACAACATCAAGAGCCCTTTTTTAAGCCTCTCAAACTTCATCTTAAGAGCTTTGTGTCTCCCCTACAAAAAACCCCTTCTATTCTGATGTAATCCAAAGTGTTCTTCGATCGAAACCTAAGTCAGTGTTTCGCTTCCCTTGTTCACTTCAGCCAGACTCCCTCATCTTGCCGCCTCCGCTGCCGCCCTCCTCTGCCTCGCCCTCTGCCGCCCATCATCTCTCCCTCCACGTCTTGCTCAACTTCATATCAGAGTAAGTTCTTCTCTCGCAGCTAATCTTGGCCTCCTCCTCCTCTTCCGCCTCGTCTTCTTCTTCCTCTTCCTCTCCTCTTCTTTTTCTTTGTATTCTTCTTTTTCTTGCGGTTCTTCCTCCTCTTCTTCGTTCGCTTTTTCCGCCTCCTTTTTCTCTTCTCCCTCCTTCTCCTTCTCTTCCTTTTGCGTTTCTTTCTTATCTTCTTCCTCCTCCATTTTATCGTCCTCTTCTTTCAGTTCTTCACTCTCCTTTTTTTCCTCTTCTTCATCTTTCTCTACCTCCTTCTCCACCTCCTTCGGTTCCTCCTTCTCCCCTTCTTCTTCCTTCTCCATCTCTCCCTCACCGTATTACTTCTCCATCTCCTCCCAGCCTTCTCCTTTCTCCTCTTCCTCCTCCAACTTCTCTGTCTCATTCTCCTCCACCTCCTATGCCTTCTCTTCTGCCTCCAACTTTTCCTCCTCTTCTTCCTCTTGCTCCTCCTCTTTTTCCTTCCTTACTCTTCTCTTACTTCTTGTCTCTCATTGCCTTCTTCTCACGTTCCTTCATTCTCATTCCCTTCATTCCTGTTTCGCATTTTCGATTCAATCCTTTCCATCTTCTACTCATTTTCCTCTTCCTCCTCCTCTTCCTCTTCCTCTTCCTCTTACTCCTCCTTCTCCACCTCGTCATGCTTTTCCTCCTTTTGTTATTACATGTATTTCTGCTCTTCCCCTCCTCCTCCTCCTCCTCCTCCTCCTCCTCCTAGCCACGCCCGCCTGACAAAGGGGAGGTAATAAGACGCCTTCAGGAGAGGGTTAGTCCAATTCTCTCTCTCTCTCTCTCTCTCTCTCTCTCTCTCTCTCTCTCTCTCTCTCTCTCTCTCTCTCTCTCTCTCTCTCTCTCTCTCTCTCTCTCATTGCATTTGCCAGATGGGAACGTCCACAAAATACTTCTCATTAGTGGCAGGCCAGTCTGGATTCTCTCTCTCTCTCTCTCTCTCTCTCTCTCTCTCTCTCTCTCTCTCTCTCTCTCTCTCTCTCTCTCTCTCTCTCTCTCTCTCTCTCTCTCTCTCTCTCTCTCTCCGCCATAACAATACATCACCACCTCAGAGGTTTCAAGATAAATCGAACCTCATAAGAGATGTTCCGATCCGTCATGACCTCTCTCTCTCTCTCTCTCTCTCTCTCTCTCTCTCTCTCTCTCTCTCTCTCTCTCTCTCTCTCTCTCTCTCTCTCTCTCTCTCTCTCTCTCTCTCTCTCTCTCTCTCTCTCTCTCTGGCCTCTCTCCAATTTCCCTCCAGACCTCTTCTTTCTCTCCTCTCTCTCTCTTTTTCTCTCTTTTCCTCTGTCTGGCACATCATTGAACTCTCCTAGTCGTCTCTCTCTCTCTCTCTCTCTCTCTCTCTCTCTCTCTCTCTCTCTCTCTCTCTCTCTCTCTCTCTCTCTCTCTCTCTCTCTCTCTCTCTCTCTCTCTCTCTCTCTCTCTCTCTCTCTCTCTCTCTCTCTCTCTCTCTCTCTCTCTCTCTCTCTTGTTTTTACGGAGAGAATCTGGAAGTGTCGAGACCAGAGACGTTTTCCTTTTTCTCTTCTCTCTCTTCTTTTTCTCTCCTTTCTTTATTTTCCCCATCTTCCTCTTCTTCGCTTTTATTAATTCTTTTTATTTTCGCTTGCCTTTTTCTCACCCTTTTCCTTTATTCTTCGTCTATGGTTCCCAGTTTTCTCTTGTTCTTCTTTTATTGTCTTTCTCTCTTTCTCTCTTTCTTTCTTCTCTTCAAAGTTTAATTTCAGCTTATTCTCCCTCTCTGTCTCACTCTTTCCCTCCCTCTCTCTCTCTCTTTTTCTCCCAGCAACAGAAACAAAATTAAGGAGGGGCCAACTCATCTCTCTCTCTCTCTCTCTCTCTCTCTCTCTCTCTCTCTCTCTCTCTCTCTCTCTCTCTCTCTCTCTCTCTCTCTCTCTCTCTCTCTCTCTCTCTCTCTCTCTCTCTCTCTCTCTCTCTCTCTCTCTCTCTCTCTCTCTCTCTCTCTCTCTCTCTCTCTCTCTCTCTCTCTCTCTCTCTCTCTCTCTCTCTCTCTCTCTCTCTCTCTCTCTCTCTCTCTCTCTCTCTCTCTCTCTCTCTCTCTCTCTCTCTCTCTCTCTCTCTCTCTCTCTCTCTCTCTCTCTCTCTCTCTCTCTCTCTCTCTCTCGATCCCTTGGTCTCTCCTTAACTTGGTTCTCTCTCTCCCTTTATTTTTTCCTCCCTCCCTCCCTTTTCGTATTAGCCATTCTCCTCCTCCTCTCTCCTCCTCCTCCTCCTCCTCCCTCCTCCTCCTCCTCTCTCTCCCTCTCTCCCTCCAACCCCTTTTATCCTTCCCTCTCTCCCTCTCTCCATCTCCCTCGTCACAGCCTCTCCATGTTAAAGAGTAGAAAAGGGGATTGAGAGAGAGAGAGAGAGAGAGAGAGAGAGAGAGAGAACATAGTCTAGTCCAGCGTATAACTTCCTTCTCAAACTACTTTAACAATACAGAAAATGGGATGCAAGACAAGAGAGATTGGATATGTTTTACGACTATTTGTGGTATTTCTGGCGCTTCTCCTTATTGCGTGCGTGTGTGTGTGTGTGTGTGTGTGTGAGAGAGAGAGTGTGTGTGTGTGTGTGTGTGTGTGTGTGTGTGTGTGTGTGTGTGAGTGTGTTCGTGTGTGCGTGCGCTGGATGTGAGGAAAGCATGCGATCTAAACGACTAATTCCTCTATACAACAGCCCATTCTCTCTCTCTCTCTCTCTCTCTCTCTCTCTCTCTCTCTCTCTCTCTCTCTCTCTCTCTCTCTCTCTCTCTCTCTCTCTCTCTCTCTCTCTCTCTCTCTCTCTCTCTCTTCATACTCCTCTGCTTCCTTTCTTTAACCACCCTCCATATAAACTATTTTTCTTACCCCTCTCTCTCTCTCTCTCTCTCTCTCTCTCTCTCTCTCTCTCTCTCTCTCTCTCTCTCTCTCTCTCTCTCTCTCTCTCTCTCTCTCTCTCTCTCTCTCTCTCTCTCTCTCTCCTATTGGCTGTCCCTCCGGCGTATTAATTCCGTAAATAACGCCGCAGAAAATCGCTCGGCTGGGAAATAGCGTAACGTGGACCTCACCTGGACGTGGGGGGGCGGGGGAGGGAAGGGGGATAGGTGGAGGCGTGGAGGTGTATTTGGGGGTCGAGGGGAGGGAGGGGGAAGGGAAGGGAAGAGGAAGGGTGGTGATGGAGATGATGGAGATGGCTTAGCACTGATGATGATGATGATGATAGTAATAATGATAACAATAATAATAATAAAGGTAATAATGTCAATAATAATAGTAATAATAATAAAGTGAAGAGAACTATCATTAATAAGGATGAAAATATAGTTATGGTAAAGAGAATGGGAGTAATTTGAACGGTAATAAAGATAATAATAATGATAATAATAATAAGAATTGCAGTAGAAGTAGTAACAGTAGTAGTAATAGAAATAGTAGTAGTAATAGTAGCAGTAGTAGTAAGTGAAAATGTATTAACTAAAATAACAATATATAAAGTTTGTAATAGAAAGTAAAGAGGCAATAAAAACAATCGATGTATATAAGCTGAGAGCGGGCAGCCTTCTCCTCCTCGTGAACAGCGCAGGTAAAATATTCCCTCCGCCTCCCCGTCACCCTGCGCCTCCGTCTTCCTATCCTCCTCAAGGCAGATGAAGGGAAGGAAATGGAGGGCTAGATGTCAAATTCGGGAGGAAGATAATCGTTCTCCTTCTTTATCTCCTTTTCTCCTTTTCCTGTTCTTCGTTTTCATATTTCATTCTTCTTTCTCCTTCTTTTTTTTATCTTGCTATCGGAAATGTTAGTACTTCCATGCTCTGTTTTTTCCTTCATTTCTCATTTTTCAACTCCTCCTTTCTCTGTTCTTTTTTTCTCTCCATATCCTTTTCCTTGTTTTCATATTCCATCTTTTTTTTCCTTTAATTCATCTTGCTTTCGAAAATTTGTCCTTCCTCTTTTCTCATTTTTTTCTCCTTTTCCTGTTCCTTCATCTACACATTCCACCTTTTCTTTTCCTTCATCTTTACTTCTCCCTATATTGCTTTCTCTTTTCATTCATTCTTTCCTAATTCCCCTTTCTTTTTCTCCTTTTTCCTCATCTCTAATTTCTTCTCCCGTCTTTCTCTTTCCCTCCTTCCTTCCTTCTTTCTTTTAATCCTTGTCATGCGTTACTCTTTCTTTTCCTTCATATTTCTTTCTTCCTGTTTTGCTTTTTCTTTCCATTTAGTCTTTTCTCATCTTTTCCTTTTTCGTTCCTTCACCTTTCAATCCCTTCCTTTGTCTCTCTCCTTCCTCTCCTTTCTTCCTTCCCTTTTTCCTTCTCATATATTCCTCTTTCTTTCCCTTCATCTCTCCTTTCTATATTACTTTTCCTTTTCCCATTTCCATTTCTCCTTTTCCCTCATCCTTCAATCCCTTCTTTCATCTTCCTCCTTTTCCTCCTTTCCTTTCTCCCTCTCACTTTCCTCCTTGTCAAATGTTACTATCTAAAATTATCTTCGTTCGCTACACCCAACAAACGGTCTAATTCCCTGGCCGTTTCTTGTATTACATTTTAACACTGCACGATGTTTATCACCTTTCCCTCTGTTTCATGTGCTCTCTCTCTCTCTCTCTCTCTCTCTCTCTCTCTCTCTCTCTCTCTCTCTCTCTCTCTCTCTCTCTCTCTCTCTCTCTCTCTCTCTCTCTCTCTCTATTTTAACACTTTCTTCCCCTTTACTTTGCTCTGTTTCATCATGTATGTTCTCCTTTCTTCCTCCTCCTCCTTCTCCTCTTCCTTTCTTCATTCTCATGTTCTCTTGCTTTCCTTCTCCTCCTTCCTTTTCCTGGTTCAATTGTTCTTTATGTTTCTCTGTATCCTCCTCCTCCTCCTCCTCCCTCTTCTCTTTCTTTTGTTCTGTAATGTTTTCTTTTCTTTAACTTGCTCCAGTTTATCTATTTTCTTTCTAAACCTCCTCCTCCGTTGTTCCTTTAAGTCTCTTCCGTACCTACTCTATCAAAAATATCTGATGTTAACTCTGCTTCTCCTCCCTCGATATCTCTTCCTTA
>NC_066523.1:2492033-2547033 GCF_024679095.1 Eriocheir sinensis
TCAGTCAATCAGTCAGTCAGTCAGTCAACGAGCCAGTCAGTCAATCAGTCAGTCAGTCAGTCAGTCAGTCAGCTGCTGGTGTTGTTGCTAGGCCTGGGTGAGAGGGTGCATTCTCTCTCTCTCTCTCTCTCTCTCTCTCTCTCTCTCTCTCTCTCTCTCTCTCTCTCTCTCTCTCTCTCTCTCTCTCTCTCTCTCTCTCTCTCTCTCTGTTTCCAAAGCTGATCTTCTTTTCTTCACGTTTTCGTTTGACGTAAAAGAAAGACAATGAGTTTCTCTCTCTCTCTCTCTCTCTCTCTCTCTCTCTCTCTCTCTCTCTCTCTCTCTCTCTCTCTCTCTCTCTCTCTCTCTCTCTCTCTCTCTCTCTCTCTCTCTCTCTCTCTCTCTCTCTCTCTCTCTCTCTCTCTTCTGTTTGTCTGCCAAGCTTCGTATACGCCTCTGTAGCTACGTGGAGAGAGAGATAAAATGCTAATCATTTCTTAACGTGGAAGAGAAAATATTTACACAAGTGCCAAAGGAAGAGAGAGAGAGAGAATGAAATTACACTGAAATACACTCCATAAAATTCAATCGCTTTGTAAAAGGTGGATTTCCTGCACGCAAATTTAAAAAAATGAAAAAAAGAAAAAAAGGAATTGTATATACTATCGGCAGAGAGAGAGAGAGAGAGATAACAAGCTTTGAGACCCGACAGACTTTGGACAGCTCACGTCTTTCTCCTGTTGTCGCCACGTGGCATTTCAATCTCCTCCTCCTCCTCCTCCTCCTCCTCCTCCTCCTCCTCCTTCTCTTCGCACTCCTCAATAGACAATATATTTTCCTTCTTTTCCCTCTTCTCTTTCTACATGATAACTTTTTTTTCTCCCTACTTTTCCTTTCCTTCCTTTCCGTCTCAAACCCTATGACTGTTTCTTCTCTTCCTGGAACTAATTATCTCGCATCACCTACTACTTCTCCTCCATTCCTCCTCCTCCTCCTCCTCCTCTTACTGAAAGCCTAGTCTCCATACCAACAACCCACAAGAAGTATTGAGTCGACTATGTTTATGTGTGTGTGTGTGTGTGTCTGTGTGTGTGTGTGTGTGTGTGTGTGTGTGTGTGTGTGTGTGTGTAGATTGTGTTGTTGATACGGAATTTTACGATCTCTTTGCCTTTAATTTTTTTTTGCTTTTTCTATACATTTAAACGTGACACGGATAGAGAGAGAGAGAGAGAGAGAGAGAGAGAGAACAACAACAACAACAAAAAATCTTGGCCCTTGTTGAAATAATAGGAAGAAGTGAGGTATTAATAAGAGGAAACAAGAACAACAAGAAAAAAGAAAATACATATTGGCTTTGTTTTGGGTTCCCTTGTTTTCCTTGATTGTCTTGTATTGTTTTTCCGATAATCATTAATTCTTCTTCCTGTACGTTGAGATATACCTTTTTCTCTTCGTATTTTCATTTCTTTCTTTCTTTCTTCGTTATTGTATTATTTCTCTTCTCTCGTTGTATTATACTTTACTCTTTCGTTATAGCGAGTAAGTAGTTTTGTTGATATATATGGGATTCCTTTTTATGTTAGTGTCTTTTTTATTTATTTCCTTCTATTTTATTATATTATTTTATGTATTTTTATCATATTTTGCTTTTCTTTCCTATTTCGAGTAAGTCTTTTGATACATTATGGAATTCCTTTTAGTGTTCTTTTTATCTGTTTTCTCTTTATCAAATCTAGCGTTCATTTTTACTTATTTACCTTTTATTCCTTTATTTCCTCTTCTCGTTATCTTTGTTTTTCCTTATCTATGTTGTAAATAATTCCTCTAGTGTTGTTTTGTTTACATTTATTTTCTAATCATCATTTTATTCATCTTTTAGTTACCTCTGTTTTACCTTCTCGATGTTGTAAATAAGTGATTCTTCTGCTTTTTTTTGGTGTGTGTCTATATCTTCGTTGTTATATTATTTCCCTTTCTCTCGTTACCTGTATTTTACCTTCTCGATAGTGCAAGTTTTCCCGCGAAGGTGTTTTGGCCTCAACACTTTTCCTTTTTCAGACCAACTAATCACTTGCTCTCTCGCCCGTGAACTAACTTTTTTTTTTCCCACAAAGTTTCGTCGACATCCCGTGCGTTTTTTTATTTCTTATTATTAGAGCTGATGTCTCCGTCAATAAGGGAAGGCTTGGAGGCTATAGGTATTGCCAAGAATGAGTTAGCAGTGAGATGGAGGTTGTTTTTTTTATCAGAGGCGTCGTGTTCTTTAATAGGGAAAGGTGTGGAGGCGAAAATATATTGTCAGGAATCAGTTAACAGTGAGATTATGTGTGTTTTCTTTTATTAGAGGCGTCGTGTTCTTCAATAAGGGAAGGTGTGGAGGCGATAATATATTGTCAGGAATTAGTTAGCAGATTGAGGTAGGTTGTTTTGTTATGAGCAGATGTCTTCGTAAATATTGGAGTGTGTGGAGGCTAGGCGAGGATACATTGTCAAGAATCAGTTAGCTGTGTATAGTAGGTTGTTTTTATATTAGAGTTGATGTCTTCGTCAATAACTGAAGGTGTGTAGGTGAGGAGGTATTGCCAGGAATCAGTTAGCATTGTGAAGTAGTAAGTGGCTTTATATTATATACTTCACGGAATACAGACTGGTAAAAAAAATGATAAAAAGAAATGGTTGTTCAATGTCGTGGCTTTTTTCCATAGATTTTTGCCATTTTCGTGAACCTTTAAGACATGTTTTCATTTTTAGGAGGAACTTTCATTCATTATGGTAAACAGTGTATAGATTTTTGACTACAATATTTTTTTATATATATTTATACTCATGTTTGACAATTTGCTTAATTTTTTTTTAGGGAAGTTTCATACATAGTTATTATCTATACTCTGAACCACGGTAACTTTAATATTTAGATTCCACTTTGCTAATTTGCGTTACGTCTTTTCATATTTATACAGCGCAATGTTTCTCATATCCACAAAGGTAATGAATGCCCAGACAGCAAGAACCGAACATAACTGTCGCATAAATCTATCATCGCGGGTATTCAGTTGTGTTCTGGATAGACACTGATTGAATAAAAAAATCCCAAACGTGTTTTTATTACTCAAACAGTTCGCAGAAAAAGGAAAAAAAACAACAACCTGAAGGAATGTGTAGCCGTGGCTGTTCGTAGCGAGCATTCACGAATTGTTTTAAAGTTTCGTTCAGTTTTGTTTGCTTTTCGTTTTTTTTTTTTTTTAGGGGGTTGTCGAGGAGGGTCATATGTGTTCCATTTGTGTATGTGGTGGTGGTGGTGATGGTGGTTGTGCTGGTGGTGGTGGTTGTGGTAGGGGGCGTAGATGTGGTTATAGTAATGCAGTACTTAAGTTGTATTATTATTATTATTATTATTATTATTATTATTATTATTATTATTATTATTATTATTATTATTATTATTATTATTATTATTATTATTATTATTAGTAGTAGTAGTAGTAGTAGTAGTAGTAGTAGTGGCAGTTGTTGTTATCATTCTTTGTCTTCTTCATTGTTATTGTTGGTGGTGGTGTTTTTACTGTTGTTGTTGTTGTTGTTGTTGTTGTTGTTGTTGTTGCTGTTGCTGTCGCCTCCGCCGCCATTGATTACGCTGTTATTTCTGCGCTTATGCATTCCAGGTAGAGATTACGCGTTCTCTCTCTCTCTCTCTCTCTCTCTCTCTCTCTCTCTCTCGTGTGATGTCCTCTCTATATTCTTTTTCCTTCTATTGATATTCCATTGACGTGCAAGGAGGAGGAAGAGGAGAGGCAAAAAGAAACGAATTAAAAGGAGGAGGAGGAGGACAACGAGAACGAGGAGGAGGAGGAGGTGGAGCAGGAGATATAAGAGGAGAGAGTAGTGGTGGTGGTGGAGGTGGGAGGGATGGTGGATGTAGGAGTGGGATTAGTGGTAGTGGTGGTGGTGGTAGTGGTATTGAAGGGCGTCTATCACTCTTAAAAATGGCTTTATTGGATATGGATTTTGGCTCAACCCAGGTGTGTGAGGGCGGGGGCATTTACCTGACTCATTACGGAGGTGTTTGTTTGTTACCTAGTGCGTGTGTGTGTGCGTGCATGTGTATGTGTATGTGTGTGTGGGCGTGGGGGCCGTATAACGTGTGTGTGTGTGTGTGTGTGTGTGTGTGTGTGTGTGTGTGTGTGTGTGTGTGTGTATCGCCTCTATGTGTGTAAACTGTTTCCTCTTTATCAATTACCTGGGGATTAGCGTGGCCAGTGTGGGTTAATTTATTAGTATTTGCTTTTAAATGACCGACTCACGTGTAGCCGGTGTGAAGTTATGCATGAGCGGGATGTATAACTGTGTATAGTCGTCAAAGTAACGGCCTCGTGTTCAGGAGGACGCGAGTTCAATCCCCGCCCGGTGCCACCAAGCTGGGATTTTTCAGCCGCCGCCGAGTGGCTTAAAACTACCCACATGCTGTCCAGAAGACCACCTATCAACCCGGACTCTAGATTCTAGGATCAAAGATGAGCTCTGGGAGGGCAGCATGAGCCAATGCAAGATGGCGCCACTATAAACACTCGCCTGCGCCAGAACGGGCTGGGCCGACCATCAGGACCTACCGGAAAGAAGCCTTGGACCGACCATCAGGATCCACCGGGAAGAAGCCTACCGGCGCAATAGGCTGCAATGTTAAAAAAAAAAAAAAAAAAATATTAGTTTTCCCAATAAGAACCATGGGCGAATATAGTTTTTGCTACTTTTTTTTGTTTTCTTAATTTCTTGAATATAAAAAGACTCGCCTACTAACTTTACCTTACCTTGACTTACCTTGCCATGCCTTGCCTTGCCTAACCTTACCTTACCTTCCCCTGTCTCACGGTACCTTGTCTTACTTTACCTTACCTTGCCTTACCTTACCTTGCCTTACCTTACCTTACCTTACCTTGCCTTACCTTGCCGTACCTTACCTTACCTTACCTTACCTTACCTTACCTTACCTTGCCTCACCCTCCACTACACCTCTCCTACCTTTCCTTACCATTCACTTTTAACTGTAAATGAAGAGACGAACCATAGTTTTTTTTTCTTTTTCTTTTTTCCTTTTTTCCTTTAAATAAAAACACTCGCCTCCTGCACTCAACTCCGTCTCATTGGCCTCTAAAACCGCTCTTGATGTTGGTGACCTTTTATCTCGGCCCGTTAGGTTAGCGCATTTCATCTTGTTGAGGTTTATCGACCCACCCGCAGCGAGAACTAACAGCTGGGAAGGGGTGCGAGGTTGCGTGTGTGGGAGGGGTTATGTGTTTACTGGCTCCCACCCCGACTCGTGCCAAGGTCAGTAGGCGTGTTGGATGATTAACAGGTGTGTGGGTAGGTTAGTAGGTGTGTAATAAGGTCAGCATGTATGTGGTTAGGTCAGCAGTTGTGAAGAAAGGTCAGATGGTTTGGAGAGAAGCTATTGATAGTTTATGAAGGTCAACAGGGATATAGGAAAGTAAAAAAAGTGTTGGAAAGGTCAGGAGGTGTGTTGGAGTGATAGCATGTGTGTAGGAAGGTTATTAGTTGTGTAGAAAGGTAAGGGAAGGTGAGGTTAGGTAAGGTAAGGAAAGGCAAGATAAGGTAAGGTAAGGAAAAGGTAATGTCAGGTAAGGTAAGGTGGGCAAGGTAAGGCAAGAAAAGTTGTAGAGGAAGGTAAGGTAGGTTGAGATGAGGTAAGGTAAGGTAAGATAAGGTGTAGTGGAGGGTGAGGCAAGGTAGGCAAGGCAATTAAGGTAAGATAAGATAAGGTAGGCAAGGAAAAGTAAAAAAAGGTCTAGAGGAGGGTGAAGACAAGGTTAAGTAAGGTAAGATAAGGCCAGGTAAGGCAAGGTAACGTAAAGCAAGATGTAGGGAAAGTTAAGGCAAGACAAGGTGTAGAGGAAGGCAGACAAGGTAGGGTAAGGCAGGGAGTGGAAGGTAAGACAGGTTGAGGTAAGATAAGGTAAGGTAAAGTAAGATAGGGCAAGGGAAAGAAAGGGAAGGGTAGGGTAGGGTAGGTGTAGAGAGAGGTAAAGCAAGGTGATGTAAGGCAAGGTAGGTTAAGCCCGGGAGAGGAAGGTAAGACAGGTTGAGGTAAGGTAAGGTAAGGTAAGGCAGGGCAAGGGAAAGGAAGGGAAGGGTAGGGTAGGGTAGGGTGTAGAGAAAGGTAAAGCAAGGTTGAGGTAAGGCAAGGTAGGTTAAGCCCGGGAGAGGTAGGTAAGACAGGTTGCGGTGAGGTAAGGTAAGGTAAGGCAGGGCAAGGGAGAGGAAGGGAAGTGTAGAGTAAAGTAATTTGGTGAGAGGTAAAGCAAGGTTGAGGTAAGGCAAGGTAGGTTAAGCCCGGGAGAGGTAGGTAAGACAGGTTGCGGTGAGGTAAGGTAAGGTAAGGTAAGGCAAGGCCGGCAGCACTCACCACCCCGCCACTCGGCCTGGGCACATGCATTACATTTACATATAATTGACGTAAGTTCCGGTGGTTCACGTTATCACTTTCCGCGGTTGTTGTTGGCGGTTTGGGTTTATTTAATTTCCTTCCGAGTGTCTAGATATACGGGGGCATGCGGTGTCGTGTCGTGGGTGGGTGCGTGTTTGCGTGCGTGTGTCTGTGTGTGTGGAATGCGGGGAACACACACTGAAGCGAGATTTGTTTTATGTTTACTCCTTTTTCGCAGTATCTCAGCAGTGAACCTCGTGAACCATGGATTAGGTAGTGAGGTTTTGGGATACTTTTTTTTTTTTTTTTTTTACGTGCCTATAGCGCCGGTAGGCTTTCTTGAGGGGCCTGGATGGTAGTCGGCCCCAGCCCGTCATGACGCAGGCAAGAGTTTTATAGCGGCGCCGTACAGGTATACAAGTTCGGCTTAGGTTTGTTTGACGAGTAGCGAGTGAAGAGCAAGAAGTCTATCTAGTGTTAAATGCTTTCTTGGTGTGTGACATCGAGACGCGGTAGTTGGCGATTCTTTGCTCCAACCGAATCTAACCCTGTGTTTATGAATGGTTCTATACACTTTTTGTCGGAGCAGCGAGCCTTTTTTGTTTCTTCTTCTTTTTGCCGTTGAGTTATTTCTTTCCCTGAAAAAAAAAAACGATGAAAAAGGAGAGGTGCAATGAGTGTTTTGAAATGCTTGCGCTGTATACCGTTTGTAGGACCAGCGAGCTTTTTAATTCCTCTTCTTCTTGCCCTTGTTAAATACCTCCTTTCCTGTAAAAACAACAATAAAAAGGAGAGACGCATTGGGTGTTTTCAAAATTCTTCTACTGTACACTTTCTGCAAGACTAGTCAGCTTATTTGATTTCTCTTTTCTTTGCCCTTGAACTTCCTCCTTTCTCGTAAAAACAATAAAGAAGGAGAGGCGGAGTGAGTGTTAGCATGTGAGAGTCCCGCTGGTCAGTCAGGCGGCGAGACAGGCAGACGGGCGGTGTGAATGGGAAGGATTAATTGACAGATTCTGGTGGTTAGGCGGCGAGGCAGTGTGGTGGTGGTGGCTGTTGCCCTGAGAGTAAAGGGGAGGGCACGACGCGAGGGTGGAGGTGGAGGTGGTGGGCCCGAGGGAAGGAGGGAAGGACGAGCGCTGATGTGAGGACAGATCGGGTCATATGAAACATTTCGCCGTCCAAGCACACACACATTTAACAAGGCTTTCGTAGAGGTTGTGGGTATTTCCATGGGTAGTTTATTGACTTTGGTGGTACTTTGACCTTTCCTTGGTACCGTGAAGTTGACAAAAACACTCCTGGAGACTCGATTAATCTCCTTTTTGTCCTCTGAAAATAGTTGGTGCGAGAGGCGGAAGCGTTTTAGAATATCGACCTCAGATTTTCGTGGTCGTGGGCATCGTTACCGGACTATCGTACACAGCCTATAGTATTTTTCTGTTTCTGACCCATAACTATCGAGAAAGGCCATCAGTAATTCACGGGTTTAACAATAACTTTAATTGAATATCGTTATGGATGCTGGTACCACGATTTTGGTATAAAGTCGATAAATGAAGTGTTTTGAGCACCATAATCTGATAACGCTGGCCGTGGCACAAAATTAGTAATTCATAAAATGAATAGGATCACCCAGAAATTAGTAAAAACTAAGGATGTGTTGGGGTGAGTTTTCAGTTGATAAAGAAATTCAGTTTAAAAATGAGTTAAGAGAAGTTTTTTCAATAACAATGGGTATAAATCTGTGATTTGCTCCACAAATTTCTGAACATTGCCCGTAGAACAACCCAGGACGGCTGATTAAGAATCTTGATTGATTAAGTCGGCCTGGAATTGCATCAGCTTTAATGCTTAAAGATGGAACGGTTCAGGAGTGGATAACATCTGCTGCTGTAATTAAAACTCGAATTTGGGTGTTTGTAGGAAGAACAGTGCGGTTATCTACATAATATATATATATATATATATATATATATATATATATATATATATATATATATATATATATATATATATATATATATATATATATAATTCTCTTTTGCAGCTTCAATGCAGTATTCTTTATAAATTATATAAACTATTTTAACATCGAGTTGCGTTAACCATCTTATAATTAAATACCTTTAACTAAATTTAAATTTAAAATTAATACATTTAAAGGAAATCAATGTAAAAATAGAACTAAATATTCTCGAACTTTTCCAGACCTACAAGAATATAAACTAATTAAGAAAAATATCATGTCGACTATATATATATATATATATATATATATATATATATATATATATATATATATATATATATATATATATATATATATATATATATATATATATATATACGGTAAATACTATGCTCTGAGTACGATAATCTGGCAACGGTGGTGGTGCCTCACGGCGTTGCGGGGCATGCCGTGGAGGGCTAACTCTTTAGAAAATCCTCCGTTTTCTGTCGCCATGTTACGGTAGATTCCACAGTCTAAGAATATATTATCGTTACAACAATGGCAGCAGCTCTTGGGTAGGTTCATCAGGGTGAGTGCATGAATTGAGTTTGTTGTGAGTACAGAGGCGTGCCTTTGTCATGATTTTAGACGCCAGCAGGCAGGTTGTCATGGGAGATTTTAATTGAAAGCCTCAGGTAACGGCAATCGCAGAAGAAGCGTTATGTCAAGCTTATATAAAACACACGGCTGTCCTATGCGAGTAAGGTTCGTTCCCTTAGAGATAACCTTCCGACACTATGGCCCAGAAACGAGTAATATGACGTTAGATATTAAGGAGCAAGGTCCCTCGAATGAAAGCCACAATTATTACTGTTATTATTATTATTACTAGAGACGAAACAGGTTGAGAGGGAGAAAGTCGGACACTATAAGCCGCCTTTTGGACACTATAAGGGTGTTGTGTATTTTAAGATATCTATAACCCTACCCCTCTGTCACTCCATTTCTATAATCTTCTACATTCCCTCGTCCTCTTTCTTCTCTTCTCGCAACGCCTTTTCAACAACCCCCAAACACCTGAGACGCAGAGAAAGAGAAAATGGAAGTGAAAGCGATGAGAGAAATGAAGAAAGAGGACGAGAGAATGTAGAAGATTATAGAAATGGAGGGACTGAGGGGTAGGGTAATAGATATCTTAAAATACACAACACTCTACTTACATACGATACCTAATGAGTGCTAGCTAACAGGGACAAAGATGTGAGGAAACCGCCCGCCCATCCGTCTCCATTTCCGCTGAGGTCAAGTCATTGTTTCCTGCTTCACGGATACACAAAAAGCAAGATTCGCATAAAGAAGATAACTCGGCGTCTATAGCTTGGTGAGGTAAAGCCAAAGCTCTTCTTCAAACAGAATATCGCCTTTCTCTTGGGAGGCTTCAAACTCTTACTGGCGCGGAGTCGACTAATGGTTAATGAAGTTGTGGCTACGTGTCTGAAACAGGAGATCATGGAAGACAAAGCAGTAAGACGCAGATCAGAAGAAGAAGAAAATGAAGAAGGAAAACAAGAAGAAAGGAGATTGGAAGAAAGACACATACTACAAATATTGCTAAATCCACATGTCATGAATTTTTTTTTTTTGCATCAATGGGAAAACAGCTAAAAGGCATAACAAACAGAGGAGCAAAATCCCACCCAGCGCTGCTCCAGTAAAAGAGTAAGGAATGAGAGGGGAGAATATACGTCACTTTCGGTTGATGGTGGATGAAAGTAAATGTGTATCTCTCACTGTATAGAATAGATGGAGAAACGTAAGAAGGTTATTATGTTTGAGGTTCCTGGTCGAAATAATGGGAATCTGCATGTGTGTGTGTGTGTGTGTGGGGGGGGGGGTAGATGTGTGGGTGCGTGGGTTCGTTCGTTCGTGATGCTTTCCTTTATTGTCTCGTATGTGACCGCGGAACTCCGGGTATTTGCGTGCGTGTGCCATGTCCTGCCCGCGACGACCTCATCCACGTGACCATAAACATACCCCTCCCGTGCACCAGGCCACCCCCCCCCTCTCTACCCAGCCTCCAACATCACCCCTACACATAGCTCTTCCACCAGGCCATCACCCCCCTCCCTCTCTACCCAGGCACCAACATCACCCCTCCAGATAGCTCTTCCACCAGGCCATCACCACCCTCCCTCTCTACCCAGGCACCAACATCACCCCTCCACATAGCTCTTCCACCAGGCCATCACCACCCTCCCTCTCTACCCAGGCACCAACATCACCCCTCCACATAGCTCTTCCACCAGGCCATCACCACCCTCCCTCTCTACCCAGGCCCCAACATCACCCATCCACATACTCCTCCCACCAGGCCCTCACCACCCTCCCTCTCTACACAGGCACCAACATCACCCCTCCACATAGCCCGCCCTACCTGCCCGTCACTCAACCCCCTCCTCCCCTCTCTACCCAGGCCTCAACGTCACCCCTCCTCTCCCCACGTTACTCCTTCATCACTCCCCCTTCCCTCCCCACCCAGTCCTCAGTATCACCCCCACCGTTCCCCACATCAGCTTTCCTCCCTCACCCCCTCCTCTCCTCACATTGCCCTCAGTATCACCCCTCACCCCCCTGTCACCCCTCCGCACCCCACCCTCAACGCTCTCTCGACCCCCTCCCCACAGCAACATTCCCTCATCCTCCCCACCCCTCCAGACACAGCCCATAACATCAGCCCCAACTCTCCGAACATCATCTCTCCTCTTCCCCCCCCCGCCTCCCCGTCATCTGCCGTCGCCGCCAAGTCAAGTTGCTCTTCGCGGCGGCGGCGGCGGAAGTGTGGCCGGAGCCGCGGCTTTACGGCCGATTTGACTCTTGCCGCGTCAGCGTCCTAACCAAGAAATTTCAACTTTTGGACCGCCGCTGCTTCGTCGCTTTTGATCGCGCTAAATTTTCCTCGGTGGCTGTGGCGGCGGCACCAGCGATCAGCCGCGGCGAGACGAAACGAGTGACGGGAAGACGAAGTGACGGGTTGACGGGGCGAGGACGCGGCGAGGACGGGTTGACGGAGTTGGAATGACTTGGCGTGGTGGTGGCGGGTGACGGGAGGGTAGGCAGTATTAAAAGAAGATTGAAAGAGGATCCTGGTGTAGGGGAGACAAGGTGACGGGGCGACGGAGCGACGGGACGAGGACGGGTTGACAGGGAGTTGGAATGACTTGGCGTGGTGGCGGCGGGTGACGGGAGGGTAGGTGAAGGGCAGTATTAAAAGTATATTGAAAGAGGATCCTGGTGTGGGGGAGACAAGGTGCTGGGGTGACGGGGCGACGGGGCGACGGGACGAGGACGGGTTGACAGGAAGATGGAATGACTTAAGGGGGTATTACACTGGGCAAATTTTCCGTGGATCTTCAGTCAAACCACGATTTCCGCTAGCGTGGCTCTCATTTGTTTCTTGTTATTACTGCTGATGATGATGGTGAGTAATACCGTCGTCCTTTGGTGAAATCTACCGTAGCCTTGGGAGATCGTGGACTTCTCAGAAAACCACGGAAATAGTATAACCACTCCAGCGGAAATCGTGGTTTGACTGAAGATCCACGGAAAATTTGCCCAGTGTATAGCCCCTTTAGCGTGGTGGCGGCGAGTGATGGGAGTGTAGGTGTAGGGGAGACAGGATGACGGGAGGCTGGCATGACAGGACGAGGGCGCAGCGAGGTCGGGTTGACGTGAAGTTGGAATGATTTGGCGTTGTGTTGCAGGGTGATGGGAGAGTAATCACCTAAAGGGAGGCGAGGTCACAGAGGACGGAGGGGCGAGACGCTGAGGTGATGGACTGGCGAGAACACAAGCTGAGGGCTGGCGAAGGGATGGGGCGGGTGGGTGTTTGGATGACGGGGCTACAGGGTGACGGAAAGACTAAATAGGGATGGGGCGGCTGAGTGAGAGTTATGATTTAGTGGTGGTACAGGAAAATGGATGAGGCAAAAGGATGGGGTGGGTGGGTGTTCGGATGATGGGGCTACAGGATGACGGAAAGACTAAAGGATGGGTCTGTGGAGTGAGAGTTATGATTTAGTGATGGTACAGGAAAATGGATGAGGCAAAGGGATGGTGTGGCTGAGTGACGGGATAATGGGTGTGAGAAGGGTACAGGATAACATTGAAACAAGGGAATAGAGCGGCAGTGTGACGGGGCTACAAGATGAGGAGGAGACAGACTAGTGGACCGGGGCTGCGAAGTGGCGGAACGCGAGGCTGCTACCCGGGCACAAAATAGCGACAGGAAACGATAAAACCCCTGACATTGCCGACTGTGATCTGTAATGTTTTTCCTCCGACAGCCCCGACGTGTTGAGGAGGTCGGGGAAAGAAAGAGAAAGAGGTGTTGAAAGAGGAGGAGGAGGAAGAGGAGGGGGAGGGGGAGCAGGCAAAGGAGGAGGAGGAGGAGGAGGTGCAATAGGAGGAGGAGGGGAGGGGGGGTAAGTAGGAGGACATTCACGTACTCACCAAATGAAAACACTTACAACGCGTTTCATTAGCGACGTTTTTTGCCTCCAAGCAGAGGACTTACTTAGTTGTTAGGCGCGGCTCGCCAGGGGGGGGCGGGGGACGGGGGGATTATATTTGCAATTGAATTAATGTATTTGAATTAGATAAATATGCAAATTAACTCTCGCTCGCCCTTCATTAAGAGGTTTATTATGTATGCGCGACTCGACGCTCCTCACACGCAAGGTGGTGATGACAGGGGAGGAGGAACAGGGAAAGGGGGGATGTGACGGTAGGGGGTGAGGGGGAAAAGGGGGAGGAGGGAAGAGGGGGAGGGGAACTGGGAGGTGGGAATGTGACGGTAAGGAGGGAGAGTGGAAGGGTATGGAGAAGGGGGGGTTTAGGTAAAGGAGGCGGAGGAGGTGGAGGAAGAAGGGGGGGAGAAGGAACAGTAAGAGGAGTAGACTGTGATGAGGGCTAATGAGAGGAGCTTCAGAGGCAAAAATGGGGTCGGGAGAAAGAAGGGGAAAAAGGAGGGAACTTAAGGGGCAGGGAGGTATAAGGGAAAGGTCGGAAAGACGGGAAAGAGCGAGAGGGAGAAGTCAAGGGAGGGAAAGGAGAGGGGTATCAAAGGGGAAGGAGAGGTGCTTCAGGAACAGAGAGAGGTCAGGGAAGGAAGGGGAAAGGGATATCAAAGGAAGGGGAAGAGGCGTTAGACGGTCATGTTGGGACTAGCCAGAGTAGGTAGAAAAAGGTAAAGAAGGAGAGGGGCTGAAGGGACAGGGAGATGTCAGAGATCGGAAGAGGCACTGGGGAGGGAGGGGTATTAGAAGAAGAGGAAGAGGAAGAGGAAGAGGTGCCACAGGGGTCATGATGTGGCAGCAGGGGTACAGGAAGAGGACGGGGCAGGAACCTGGACGTCCGGAGTTTGTTTTCGTTGGGGGAAACTTTTTGTTTGGTTGGGATGCACGACTGAGCCTCGTCCTGCGGCGCTTGGAGGAGAAGGAGGAGGAGGAGGAGGAGAGAATTATGTATCTTTTTACGTCAACTGTTGTAGAAATCAATAGACTCCTCATTTATGTGTGTGTGTGTGTGTGTGTGTGTGTGTGTGTGTGTGTTCATAAACATATTAATAGATAGAATCCTCGTATGTTCTTGTTACCACTTCAAAACGGTAAAACATCCACAATGCTACACTTTCAACTCACTCTCCTCAACCCGTTATTACTGCAAACTGCTCACGTATTAGGTCATTTCACTTGAAGGAAGGAACGAGAGTCTTTTCCTGGGATATATTGCGTTTGTGATGCTTCATAAGGGAGATCTGAAGCGGGTGTAGGAGGAAATAATGGCCACTCAGCGCTCCTCTAGAAATGATTTAACTGATATCCAACACTGAATGCCGATTTGGTTCCTCAGATGCAACCCGACAATACTTCACCTTCGAGAGGGTTGAGGAAGGAGGTGAACATGGAGGAAAGACAGGCTCCTGCAAACCTTTCTAAATTCCCACAGCAGCGGAAGAAAGAAGGAAGAGGAAGAAAGGAGAAGAAAGGAAGGAAGAAGAGCGGAACATGAACGAAAGACAGGCTCCTGCAAACCTTTCTAAATTCACACAGCAGCAGAAGAAAGAAGGAAGAGGAAGACAGGAGAAGAAAGGAAGGAAGAAGAGCGGAACATGAACGAAAGACAGGCTCCTACAAACCTTTCTAAATTCACACAGCGGAAAGAAGAAGAAGAAGAGGGAAGGAAAGGAAGGAAGAAGAGCGGAACATGAACGAAAAACAGGCTCCTACAAACCTTTCTAAATTCACACAGCAGCAGAAGAAAGAAGAAGAAAGTATATTAGCGGACGATAGACTTCTGCATACCTTTCTAAATCAGTTAATTGTTAGGTGAATATCAGCGGGCAATAGACTCCTGCAAACCTCTCTAAACCCACAAAAGGTTAACATCAGTGGAAGACAGACACACTCGCACTATCAAACGTTTGTGGCTCTTGTTTAGAACGTTTTTCAAGGCCAGAGAGGAGCTACGTCGGATTGTCATGCGTGTTTGCCCCGTTCACGGCGCGGAAGCCTTGCTAAACTATACCGCCAGGCTCAGGAAACCACCCTTGGAAACCCCTACAACTTCCGCGAGAGCCTCCTTTTGAGATAGATGGACTAAGCCTTCGAAGAGTCTGAGGATATGGACTAGACCCCTGCAAGCCTTTCTAAACGCATTAAAAAGTGAATGTCAGAGTGAGACGGTCCACTGTAAACTTTTCTAACTCTATTGTAGTGTTTCTTATTCCAGTTCCGTCACCGAAGATTTATGCACCTGGTTTGATATCCATCCATCACTTGCCGCGCTTCACTAGGCTTTGTTTATCGACGGTACGTGTTTCTCTCTCTCTCTCTCTCTCTCTCTCTCTCTCTCTCTCTCTCTCTCTCTCTCTCTCTCTCTCTCTCTCTCTCTCTCTCTCTCTCTCTCTCTCTCTCTCTCCTATCTATTTTCCAAGACTAAAAAAAAGATTTATCGCGTTCTCATGAGTGTTATATTTCCACGTTCATGGTATACAGAATCCTCGTCAAACCACCACCAGGGTCACAAAACTGCCCACCATGGAAATGCCCCCAACTCCTACGAAAGCCTTGTCAAATGTGTGTTTTTCACGTTCATGGCATACAGAAGCTTCGTCAGACTACCACCAGGGCCATAACAGTACTCACGAACATGCCTATAACGCCTAATAAAGTCTTACCAAACGTGTGTGTGTGTTTGAGCGCCAATATATTTAAGTTAAGAATATGATACTAAGATAATAGCATTGTGTTCAGGGAGGTTGGTGGCCCATAGAACTGTCAATGATGAGGACACAGACACGATAACCTACACGTGTTTAATAGCCCGCCCATGGAAATCGCAAGTCAGTTCGAAGCCGCCCACGAACGCACGATGAAGGAAGATTTAAGCGTTGCGGATTCAATAGAACTGTCAATGATGAGAACACAGACATGATAACTCACATGTGTTTAATATCCCGCCCATGGAAATTGCAAGTCAGTTCGAAGCCGCCCACGAACGCCCGGTGAAAGGGGAGGTTTAAGCATCGGGGAATCACTGATGACGGACGTACCGATGATAGATGCAAACGTAGATGACGGATACATAGACGGACGAGGGACACATAGATGATGAAGGGTTAGACGATGGACACGAGAACGGCTGTGAATTGTGAGTGCCATGTCCACCTCCCCCTCTTCCCCCTCTTCTTTTTCCTCCTCCTCCTCTATCCTCAGGCGGGGATGATGGATCGGTCTGAAGGGGGTATTTGTTCCGGGAAGGGAGACGCGGCAATACTATTAGAGTGTATGAGGATGCTTTCTTCTGCTGTTTGATGCGCTCTTTGTTGTGTGTGTGGGGGGTGGGTGGGTGGGAGAGGGAGGATAGGATGTGTGTGTGTGTGTGTGTGTGTGTGTGTGTGTGTGTGTGTGTGTGTGTGTGTGTGTGTGGTAGGGTGGGGGGGGGGCGCGTTTTATCTTTCAATATATTACCTGTTGGAAGTTCTGTGTTGATTGCTTTTTTTTTTGTTCGTTTTTGTTATCTGTCAGCATGCTTTGTTCTTCTAACATTATTGCTTTTCTTGTGATAGGAGTTATTTTTGTTTGTAATATCCGCTCTCTGGTATGTGTTCTTTTTCTCTTTTTTGTTTTGTTTTCTTGTTGTTTTCTTGTTTTTGTTCTTGTTCCTGTTCTATTTGTTGTTTTTCCTCTTCCTTCTCTGATTTCTCTCCAACATTTCCTCCTCTTTGGTCATTGTAATTGTTGTCGTTCTTGGTTTTCTTGTTCTTGTTCTTCTATTTCTTTCTCTTATCTCCTTTTCCTGATCCTCTTTCTCCTCAACACATCTTTCTCTCGAGTCACTATAATTGTTTATCAGTTTACTCCTTCCCTTCCTTTCTCTCCTTCCCCTGCAAGTATCGCCCACCCCATCCTGATCCAGCATCCCTCAGGTTCAAGCCTCATCTCAGCGTCCCGGATTCACAGCATCTTCCTCTCTCATGTCAATCGCTCTTCAGGGTATTAATCTCCTCTCTCAGCGTTGCCTTCCCCCTCATCTTTTTTTATTTATTTATTTTTTATTTTTTACACTGCATCGACAAGCCACATCACTCGCCTTATTGTTATTGCAGGAGTCGATTGGTGCTTATAGTTTACAAGTTTTAATGGTTATATTTTGTTAGTTGTTTTGTTAGTTGTTGTTTTGGCTTAGTTTTTGCTTGTTTGTTGTATACTTTTAGATGTTTATTACCCTAACCCTCTGCCCTCCATTTGTATAATCTTACGAGTATAAAGTGTTTTGTCCTCTTTTTCCAACGCTTTTATTTTCATTTTCTCTTTCTCGGCATCTCAGGTGTTTGGGGCTCCTGTACAGGTAGCTTATAGAGTCTGCACTCCTTCCTCTCTACCTGATTCGCCTCTTATAATAATGACAGTATTAGATGAACTATTTCTGCCGGTATTCTTGTCATGTAACCTGAAGATGGAAAAGAGAAGGAAAACTAAATGTGTATAGCTTTTGAAGGCATGAATTATGGCCTAAAAAGTTATACAGTGAGGACGATTTTTTTTTGTGCTGCTTGTAGCGCCGGTAACCTTTATTGAGGGGCCCGTTAGTGGCGCAGGCGAATTTAATTTATAGTGGCTGCCGTGATGTATGACTCCTGCTTGGTCTATTCTGCCCCCCGGTGCTCCTCTTGATCGAAGTCGCTGAAGTTAAGGTTGATTGAAGATCCGGACAGCAAGTGGGTAGTCTTAAGCCACTCGGAAATGACTTGAAAAATCAGCGTGTTTTGGTGGGCACTCGAACCTGGTCCACGCTAGGTCCTCAGGCTCATCACGCCCGCAGGGTAACCACTCGGCCACCGCCTCCCCAGATATATATTGTATCTGAATGATTTAACGAAGTATTGTAAAATTTGTCGATCGTAAAAATATGAAACTGGAGGGAGATCGGTGTATTTTGTCATTGGGAAACGAGAATTTATTGCGGCCTGCAAATCATAACAGAAAAGACTAAAGGTATATTTCATTTGAAGGAATATACAAAGGGCGGTAAATCTTGTCAATCGTAAGGAAGGATAAAGGTCTATTGTGTTTAAGAAGTGACCCGCGGCTTCTAAAACCTTTCCCACGACCTGTAGATAGAGAGATAAAAAGCAAGGTTAGAAAAGGATTATTTAGACCAGGTAAAAGGACGAAAACAAGGAAAAGAAAATAGAAAGAATGGAGTACAAGGAAAAGACAAAGATAAAAGCTGATAAAGAGATAGAGAGATACAGAGAGGCAAGAATAGGGTTACTATACCTTTCCCACGGTCTTCATATCTTTCCCACGGCCACTAAACCTTTCAAATTAACAAAGGACAGTATTAACTGGCAATCATAAGGACGAATATAACATGTATTGCGTTTAAAAAGTGACCCACGGCCTTCAAGTCTTTCCCACGCCCTCAAAAACCTTCTCACGGGCTCTAAACCTTTCCCACGGCCTCTAAATCTTTCAACGAAGGCTAACCTATCCGCTGGAACACATAAGAAGCGGGCCAGCCGCAGCCCCTCGACTTTAAAGGAAGGGTGTTGCTGGCAGCACTCCGGCAGACAGTGGGGAAAAAAATCTGAAATCAATCTTCCAATACTGTGAGTTTACACCTGGGAGTGCCCGGGAAGTGTGGAGGGGGAGGGGGAGGAGGTGGTGATGGAAGGTAGGAGGAGGAAGAGGAGGAGGAGGAGGAAAGGAGGGAGAGGTGGTGGAAGGGAATAGGTGGGAAGGGTAAACGAGAAAGACGAGCAAGTGAAAGAGAAAAAATAAAGAGGTGAAATACAGATGGTTAGGAATAATCATTTTCAACCGGTTCGTAGAAGGAGAAGGAAGAGGAGGAGGAGATATGGGAGAAAGCGGAGGAGGTGGAAGGGAAGAGGAGGGGAGGATAAAAGAGAAGGACGAGCAGGTGAAAGAGAAAGAATAATGATATGCAATACAAATAGTTAAGAATAATTATTTCCAACCGACTCGCGGAAAGAGAAGGAAGAGGAGGAGAATTAAATATGTTAGGAAAATGAAATGGAAGGGAGAATGGAAGGTTAATAGAGAATGACGACGAAGAGGAATAGACAGAATAAATAGATGAAATACAGATGGTTAGGAATCACTCAGCTTCCAACCGGTTCGAGGAAGAAGGAGGAGGAGGAGGAGCATGCGATATGAAGGATGAGGATAAAGGAATGGGCGGAGACAAAAAAAAATAACGATAACAGACGCATCTCCTTCACTGTTTCCGAGAAGATTCCATCAAATAAATAAAACTGTATGTCTTTTATTTTCTCTGATTTCAAATACCTTTTCGGCTTCAAACACAAGTGATAGATTTTATTGGACCACACGAGCAACAGTCACACTCAGCCCAAGGTGAAGGTGAGGTCACACAGCTGAACACTCGCTACCCGGAAATTCAATGTTATCTTTTCTTCTCTTTGTCTCCCTGCGACCAACAATTCTGATCCTGGCGCACGTGGCCCACAGAGGCGTAAACTAATAGCCGTCGCGTTCTCCACCAAGCGTTCACAGCCCCGGCACAAACACGAGCATGACGTCCCCGTATCCCAGCGAGACACGTGGAGACAGCGGTAGACAGGTCGATGTGTGTATAAATTTATTAAACTGACCACGTTAAAAGCAATATGTGTTTCACGACTGTTTAGCTTCTGTTGTTTTTCTTCTCAGTTTGTCTGATTATAAAAAAGCTTGAACAGAAACTGAACAGTTATGAAACAGCTGTTGTTTTTGACCTCGTCCGTTTAAGAGAATACACACACACACACACACACACACACACACACACACACACACACACACACACACACACACACAGAGAGAGAGAGAGAGAGAGAGAGAGAGATCCCTTCTTCCCTCCTTACTGCCCTACCTACCTCCTTCCCTCCTATTTTCCCTGTCTCCTTCCCTCATTATCTCCTTCCCTCCCTCCCTCCATTCCTCACCTCAACTCGACGTCCGCTAATCCATTCACTTACAGTTTCCCTTCGTCCCTTCCTTCCCCTTCTCCTTCCTTCTCCCCTTCCCTTCCTCCTCCACCCTTTCCCCTCATCCTCCCTTCGTTCATTAATCTCCTCTCTCCCTCGTGTTCCTTTCTCCTCTTCCTTTCTAACGTTGTCATTCTATTCTCTCTCTCTTTCTTCTTGTGTCTTTATATCTTTGTTTTTTCTCCTCCTTCCTTTCATTCTTGTTGTCCATATTCTTCTTCGTTTTATTTCTCCTTTCTAAATATTTCCTTTTTTCGCATATTTTTCCTCTTACAATATTTTCCTTCTCCATATTATCTCCTCCTCTCTTCCCTCTACATCTCTTCCTTTCTTCTCTCCCTTTACTTTCTCTTTTCCTGTGTCTTCTTCTATTCTCTCTTCCCTTCCTTTCTCTACGCCTCTTCCTATCTTTTCTATATCTATACTTTCTTTCTTTTCTATACTTTCTCCTCTTCTCTCCCCTTTCCTTTTCTCTACATCCTTTCCTTTCTGCTCTTCCTATACTTTCTCTTTTTTCTATCTTATTTTCTCTTCCCTTTCAATCTCTCCCTCTCTTCTCTCTTCTCTTTTCTATCTTCTTTTCCTCTGCATCTTTACTCCCTTCTTCTCCTTTTTTTTCTCTTTTTTCTCTTTCCTTTTCTTTATTCAGTGTTCCCCTTCCTCCCATCCCTACCTTTTCAATCCCTTCTCCTATTTCCTTTTACATTCTTTTCCTTTCCACTGTTGATTCTTTGGTCCTCTTTTTTCCATCTCCTTCCTTCTCGCCCTCCCCAGCTCCCCTATCTCCCCTTCCCAAGCTTGCCTTCTCCCCTCTCCCCTCTCCCATCTCCCCATTCTGCCGTTTCCCCTCACCGCCTTCAACCAGACAACTGACCCTTGCTTTCTCTCTCTCTCTCTCTCTCTCTCTCTCTCTCTCTCTCTCTCTCTCTCTCTCTCTCTCTCTCTCTCTCTCTCTCTCTCTAACTAATTATAAATCCCTCTTTCTCTCTCTCTTTCCCACTAATTAGCAACCGTCCTTCATTGCCTCTCTCTCTCTCTCTCTCTCTCTCTCTCTCTCTCTCTCTCTCTCTCTCTCTCTCTCTCTCTCTCTCTCTCTCTCTCTCTCATATTTAATCCTGGGAGAGAGAGAGAGAGAGAGAGAGAGAGAGAGAGGACAGAGACAGATCTATTTCCGGCACTTTTACCTCTGCTTCACACGTACACGCGACTTAAACTTTCTGGGGGTTGTCTCTATTTTTTGTCTCATGATCCGGGGCGGACGCGAAGGTAGCATCAGGTGAAACACAGGCAGGTAATCGGGTTAGTGAAGGGTGATGAATATGTAAATGTGTAGGGGGGCGAGAGAGAGAGAGAGAGAGAGAGAGAGAGAGAGAGAGAGAGAGAGAGAGAGAGAGTATAGATATATTATTATGTAAAAAAGTAGAGAGAAAGAAACTTGAGGAATAGAGAAAGAAAAATAAATAAAGATAGATAGATAGATAGGGAGAGAGAGTGAAGGGAATAAAAAAATGAAGGAAAGAAGGAATAAGAGGAGTGAAAGAGGGAGAGAAAGAAAAAAGATAGAAAAGAAACGAAAAGAGAGAAAAGAATGAGGGAAACAGTGAAGAAAGCTTACGATGAGAGAGAGAGAGAGAGAGAGAGAGAGAGAGTGAAGGATTTAATATTATGTAAGAAGAGAGAAAAAAGTAGAGGGATAGAGGAAGGGAGGAAGATAGACAGATAGATAGATGGAGAGACAAAGAGAGAGGGAATAAAGAAATGAAGGAAAGAAGAATAAGAGGAATAAGAGAAGGAAGATAAGAAGAGAGGAAGAAAAAAAATGAATGAAAAGAGAGAAAGGAATGAGGGAAACAATGCAGAAAGGTTACGATGAGAGAGAGAGAGAGAGAGAGAGAGAGAGAGAGAGAGATCCTATGGTCCAAATTTGCTAAGCCTTCCGTAAACCTAATTAAACCTAAATCAACCTAAGTATTTGATCCTCACAATACTTTTATAAACCTAAGTAAACCCTCATCAACCTAAGTAAACCTATGTAATCCATCCAGAAACTTAAAAAAAAAATGACATCACACTCCCAGCGACACGTGTCTTCAATACCATAGCGAATGTTTCAGGGGGTGGAAGTGGAAGTGGAAGATGGAGGAAGTGAGCGTAGAGTTGAAAATGGAGGAATTGGGCGTAGAGTTTTAGGTGGAGGAAGTGCCCGTCGATTTTTAATGTGGAGGAAGTGGCCGTAGATTTTCAAGAGGGAGGAAGTGGCCGTAGATTCTTAAGGCGGGGGTAAAGCGGCCATCGATTTCTAACTGGGAGGAAGTGGGCGTAGAGTTTGCCTTTAAATAAATAAATAAATAATAAATAAATAAATGAATAATGCTGTACTGAGCCACTGAAGGAAGGGGAGCTTATTTTGTTACCGTGTTGTTGGAAATGAATTGGGTGGAGGCACGGAATATATTTGTTTATGTTAAGGTTTAGCGGCAGTGTTCCTCCTCGCCTGTTTTCCCTTTGTTTGTGATCGACCATGAACAATTTAGATTCCACAAAAGAGAAGTGGTGAAGTACTATTTTAAATCACTCAAGAGGTATATATCGCTTTTCTTTTTTTCTTTCTTTTTTCCTATTTTTCTTTTTTATCTTTCAATCTTCCTTCTTTCTTTTTGTATTTTTCTTTCATTTATTTTGCTTTCATTCATATTCTTTCTTTTTCCTTTGTTTATTTTTCCTTTCTCACCCTCTCTCTATCTCTCTTACTTCCTCTCTTTTCTCTCTCTCTCTCTCTCTCTCTCTCTCTCTCTCTCTCTCCAAACTATCCATTCATCAGCCTATTTTTTTTTTTCGCCAGTGTTTTTTTTCTTGTTTTTTCTCTCTCTCTCTCTCTCTCTCTCTCTCTCTCTCTCTCTCTCTCTCTCTCTCTCTCTCTCTCTCTCTCTCTCATGCATTTATCTTTATCCTTTTTCTCCTTGTCATCTATCTTCCTTGTCGTTCTCAATCTCGTTCTTATCTTCTTTTTCCTCCTTATGATTCTTCCTCTTCTTCTCTCACACGCTTTCTCATTTTCTTCCTCTGCTTGCATACTTCTCGTTTTCCTTCTTCCTCCCTCGTCTCCTTCTTCTATTTCTCCTCTGGTTTAATCCGCCTCTCCTCTTTCTTCTCATCATCCTTTCCTTCCTCCTTTTCTTCGTTTACCCCCTCCACTTCCTTTTCCTCATCGTTCTCCTTTCGTCCTTCCTTTCCTATTTTTCCTCAGCCTTATCCTACTTCTCCTTTCCATCATCCTCTCCCTCATCCTCCTCTTCCTTTTTCCTCCGCCTTCTTCTTGTTCCTCATCCTTCTCCTCTTTCCCGTCCTCCTCCTTCTCCTACTCCTCTTCCTCGTGTCCCCACCCTTTTCCTCCTTCTTTTTCCTCCTTCTCATGCCTCCATCTCTCTCCTTCTCCTCCTTCTTCTCCTTCTCCCTTCTCCCCGCCGTTCGTCTCGTCTCGTCGTCTGCCTTTGATCAAATATTTACGATGACCATTACGGAATTCTCTTTTCAGCAGCAGCCTCCGTCCCGTGCCCGCGTCCGCTGCCTCCCCTGTTCTGCTGCTCCTCTGCTTGATCGCCTGCTTAGTAATTTAGTATTGAAGAGGAATAAGAGCAACGGGAGGGGATGGAAGAGGCGGAGAAGAAGGGAGGTTGAAGAGGAAGGAGAAGAGGAAGGAGCAATGGAGGACGAGGAGGAATAAAGGTGGGTTGGATCTTTGTGTATGTCGCGTGGAGTATTTATGTGTTGGGGGGGAAAGGGGGGGGGGTGCATGTGTGTGTGTGTTTGTGCGTGTGCGTTGTATTCACCCACGGTCCGATTACATGTTGGGCTTGTGATCGTTAGCCAGTACCCTCCCGAAAGAGCGTTTTTTTTTTTTTTTTGAGCTGGGACTTCACTCATCACCCATAACCTCATGTTTTTGTTTGGTATATGTGTTTCTCATTAACGATCTGACTAATGCAGTATGTCGGTTTCTGAGGTGAGGTTTCCGCTTTCTGTATCTTTTTGTTAATATCTCGTTAAAGCATATCTCGTGTTTTAAGTCGACGCGCCAACCACTTCCTTCCTTTACTCTCCTTCTCTCCCTCCCTATTCTTACCCTTCCTTCCAGTATGAGTTCAAGCGAAAGCAATCATCAAATCCTTAAAACTCGCACTCATTGTTATTTTGCTGCGGCTCTAGTGAAATGACCGTTCCCGTGTAACACAATAGTTATAAAACCGACGCCACAAAGCACTACCCAGGACCTTGTTACAGTGACTCAGGATAATCTGGGCAGTAACGATGCGGTAGGAAAATACATCGGTTCTTGCGGTCACTAATTGGTGCGCCTCGACATAGTCCCTCATTCAAGAGTGGCTGAAAATAGAATGCTTGTGCCAATACTCAACAGAGGAGAGCTTACGAGAGAGAGATATATATAATGGTTTTGGCCACTTAACGGAAATAGGAAAAGTGAGGATGAGAGTCAGGAATTTAGGAGGAGTTATTGAAAGGAAAATGAAAGAAGGGTAATGGCAAGTGAGAGACTGCGTGAAAGTGATTACATGCAGATCTCTTCAAGGAGGGTGACTAAATATATGTTAGGATTAGGCGGAGGATCAGAACGCATTGGTAAAATAAGTCATGTGTTTTATATCGTTAAGAGGTTAGTGGTTAGGACAAGTGGAGTGTAAAAGGAGAAAGAAAGAATATACACGGTGAACATAAATAGGAGATAGAAGAGGCAGTTGAGAATAGAAGAAGGACTTACAAGAATATGATAGCCTACAGAAACAGATAAATAAAAGAGATAAGTATGTCAGAAGAGATAAGAAAGAAAGAATGAACAGGGAGTATATAAATAGCTAGACATTGATGACAAATATTGGTTAGGGAGAGTCAGGAGAAGAGAGTATTTGAGGAATTTGTTAGGGAAGACATCAGCAAAATATCTGAGGGACAAAAAGTTCTCCTGAAAAGTAGTTAAAAGAGAAATAAAAGGGAGTTAAGGGCGACGCTTGCAGAATAAAGATGAGTGATGGAGGGAGGAAATAAAGCGGGTATGGGAGTGATTCTACTAATCCTGAACGACTAAGAGAGTGGGAGAGGGAAAACAAGTCACTAATAAGGAAGTAAAAATTTATGTTGGACGGCCATATCCACAAGGGGAGGTGGAGAGAGGGACGAGATAGAGAGGACAACGGTGTGTGTGTGTGTGTGTGTGTGTGTGTGTGTGTGTGTGTGTGTGTGTGTGTGTGACAAGGGTGTGTGATCGCGTGATGGCCGGTCTGTGTTTACATAGATGGTTGTATGAGAGATATGAACGTTATTGATTTTGCAAAGCTATACAGAGTTACAATAGTGTGCTTAAAGGAAAGAACCGTATTGAACTATTTCTCTCTCTCTCTCTCTCTCTCTCTCTCTCTCTCTCTCTCTCTCTCTCTCTCTCTCTCTCTCTCTCTCTCTCTCTCTCTCTCTCTCTCTCTCTCTCTCTCTCTCTTATTCTAATTTTCTATTGTTCCTCTCCTCTGTTGTTGCTAAATCTCTGGAAATTCTGTGCAATTTTCCCCGACCGACAATTTTTACCATTCCCTCACAGTTTTTCTTCCAATTTAGTTTCTCTCTCTCTCTCTCTCTCTCTCTCTCTCTCTCTCTCTCTCTCTCTCTCTCTCTCTCTCTCTCTCTCTCTCTCCTCGTAACCTCTCTCTCTACATTGTTTCTCTCATTCCTTTCTCTCTTTTTATCTTCTTCTGTTCTTTCCTTCTCTCTCTCTCTCTCTCTCTCTCTCTCTCTCTCTCTCTCTCTCTCTCTCTCTCTCTCTCTCTCTCTCTCATTCCTCCTACTCTTCTTTCCTTCATTTCTTTATTCTCTCTCTATCTATCTTTCTATCTTTATTTCCCTTCCTTTTTCCCTTCCTTTTTTTCCCTTCCCTTTCTTTCCTTCTTTTCTTTATTCTCTCTCTCTCTGTTTTTATTTCTCTTCCTTATTTTATCTCTCATTGTTTTCTCTCTTCTTACATAGACCTATTATTCTCTCTCTCTCTCTCTCTCTCTCTCTCTCTCTCTCTCTCTCTCTCTCTCTCTCTCTCTCTCTCTCTCTCTCTCTCTCTCTCTCTCTCTCTCTCTCTCTCTCTCTCGGCATTACACACACTCTTCATGGTCCGTCTCCGATTGGCTTCCCGACTCCAGATTTGGTTCCCGAATTCCCACATTTAATACACGCATTCCCGTTCCTAGATGCGTCCTCCCGTCTGAATTTAGGTACCCAGCTGGAATGCCTCACCGCCGCACAAGTTTCTCTCTCTCTCTCTCTCTCTCTCTCTCTCTCTCTCTCTCTCTCTCTCTCTCTCTCTCTCTCTCTCTCTCTCTCTCTCTCTCTCTCTCTCTCTCTCTCTCTCTCTCTCTCTCTCGTACGTATGAAAAGGTTAAGTTGACTGTGGGACTCTGAATGTCGGAGGAGGAGGAGGAGGAGGAGGAGGAGGAGGAAAAAGTAAATAATTTGGAGTGATTTTTATTTTTTTCTCTCTCAAAATTGGACTGAGTTGACTGACTGACTGACAGGTAGAGGAAACAAAAAAAAAAAATATTAATAAAAAACTGAAGGAAAATTGTGTAAAAAAATGTTTATCTCTCTGCTCCTTTATTTTTTATTTTATTTTTCCTCTTTTTTTTTTTTTACCTGTTTTCGCTCTCTCCTTTCCTTCCTACCTGGGCACATAAACATAGCTCGTAATTAGTTCCCCGAGGCCGCTTCCCTGATGGCTTTGAGTTTTCCTGCCTGTTTGTCTGTCTGTCTGTCTGTCTGTCTGTCTGTTTGTCTGTCTGTATGTTTGTGGTTGAAATGTGAGGCTCCTTATTAGGTTCTCTCTCACTCTCTTTCTCTATCTATCTATCTATCTATCTATCTACCTGTTTATCTGTCTTTATTTATCTGAATCTGTTATTCTGCATATATTTCCTTTCTTATCATTTCTCTTTTCTTTCTTTTTCCTTTCGTTTCGTTTCGTTTCCTTTCCTTCCCTTTCCTTCCCTTACCTCCCCTTTCCTTTCCTCTCCTTCCTTTTCCTTTCCGTTCCTTTCCTTTCCTTTCCCATCCTTTCATTCCTTTCCTTTCCTTTAATTTCCTTTTCCTTTCTCTTTCTATCTACCTTTCCACCGGTCTTCACATTTACCTCCCTGTTCACCTGTCTGTCTCTTACCTGCCCGTTTGAACACCTGTCTCCCCTTCTTTTACTTTTCACACCTGGTCTCTATGTCCTTTCACTCACCTATCTGTCTGCATATCTGTCTGTCTATCTATTCTCCTACTCTCTCAGGGAATGTCATGTCTCTCAATATAACTTTGCCTTCCTCCCTGAATATCTGTCTGTATGTCGTGTCTTTTGTGTTAGTATTCATCCACCTGAGTGCTCTCTAAGTTTACCTGTGTGTGTGTGTGTGTGTGTGTGTGTGTGTGTGTGTGTGTGTGTGTGTGTGTGTGTGTGTGTGTGTGTTTTTCTCACTCTTTTTGTATATCCGTTCACTCAGGTATATGTGTACTAACTTTTACCATCATTTTAAATTCTTTTCGTGTTCGTCATGCAATCTCTTTCTCTTCTATATGTTTGTATGTGTGTTTTTTTTCACTATGTTTTTTTCTTTTTTTCTTCTTCATGTTGTCGCTGTTCTATTCCGTTGTGACTTTTTACGTGTTCATTTTCAGTAGTAAATCTAACGTGCTCATTATATTGCTTCCCTTTCTTCTTCTATATGCTTGAATGTGTTTGTTTTCACTATGTCATTCTGTTTTTTCTTCATATTGTCGCTATCTGACTGTCTAACTATCATTCTGTCTGTCTATTTGTCTGTCTGTGTATGTCTGTCTATCTGTCTAACTTTCTGTCTGTTTCTGTCTGTCGTTTTGTCTGTCTGTCTGTTTGATTCCTGTGGCTTAACTGTTAATTTTCAGTACTAAATCTAACTTGCTTTTTTCTGCTTCCCCGTCGCTCTGCTGTTTCTTGTGTATGGTTGTCTGTCTGTGTCTGTGATTGGGTTATGTTGTCTTTCCTATCTCCCTAACTTGATGGTACTGTGTTTTCCATCTGTTGTTATCCGTTTGTCTATTTTCCTGTTTTTTCTGCATATATGTCTTTTTGAATGTCTGTTTTATTATTTCCTTTCATTCCTTCATCCTTTCCTATGTGTCTTCTCGTTTTCCAGCATCTTTATTGTTGATTTGTCTGTCTGCTCCTCTTTTTCTGCATATATGTGTTTTTGAGTGTCATTTCCTGCCCTTCCTTCTTTCTTTTCTATCTGTCTTCTCATTTTTTTTGCATATTTATTGTTTTATTTGTCTCTCTCCTTGTTTGTCTGCATATTTCCCTTTTCTAAGTGTCTGTCTAATCGTATATTTTCATTCCTCCTTCCTTTCCCTATCTGTCTTTTCGTTTTCCTCCATCTGTATTGTTTTATTTGCCCCTCTGTTCCTGTTTCTTTGTATATCTTTCTTATTTGATGTCTGTCTTTTCATTTTCTATCATTACTTCTCCTTTTCCTTATCCCTCTTTTCGTTTTCCTGTCTCTCTCTCATTTATTTGTCTCTCTGTTGCTGTTTTTCTGTATATCTTTTTTTGTTAGTGTATGTCTTATCCGCTCCCTATCTGTCTTCTCGTTTTCCTGCCTCTCTCTCTTATTTGTCTCTCTGTTGCTATTTTTCTGTATATCTTTTTTTTGTTAGTGTATGTCTTATCGCTCCTTATCTGTCTTCTCGTTTTCCTGCAGCTCTTTTGTTTGGCTTTCTGTTCCTGTCTCTGCATATCTCTCCCATTAAGTGTTTGTCTCATCGTGTCATATATGCCTTCTGGCTCTCTGGCCGCCTTCCTGCTTCATCTGCATACGTGCGCCTCCGCCACTCTGAATATATTATGTGTTGCTTCAGTTTCCTTCGTCATGTTCGCCTCAACGCTCACCTTCTATCCTCATTTCCCTGATCATGTCCTCATTTCCTCACTTCCTTGATCATCTTCTTTTCATTTTCTTTATTTCCTCGATCATGTTATTTTCTTTCTCTCATTTCATTGAACTTGTTTTTTTTTCTCATTCCCCACCTGTGTTTTTCATTTTCTTATTTTCTGCTTCATTATCTACCTGTTTTTGTTTTCATTATCTCCCTGTTTTTGTTTTCATTTTGTTTTCATTCTCATTTCCTGTTTTTGTTTTCATTTTTATTTCCTGTTTTTGTTTTCATTCTCTACCTGTTTTTGTTTTTATTCTCATTTTGTTTTCATTCTCATTTGCTTGTTTTCTTCTTCACTATCTACCTGTTTTTTGTTTTCATTCATTAATTTCTTTCCTACTTCGTCATTTTTGGTAACTAAGTAACGTTATTTTCCTTGATTGATGGTTGTCGCCTTGCGTTCCCTGTTGTCTTGAATGATCTTTTTAAATACCTTTCTTGTCTCCCTCCTTTTTTCCTCCCTTCCTTTCTTCCTTTCTTCTAGTCTTTGGTTTTGTCTTGCTACGTTTATTTCTTCCTTTTTTCCTTCCTTTTGTCCCTATCCTTTCTTTTTTCTTTCTTTTCTTCTTTCTTTTCCTTCTTTCCTTCCTTCCTTCCTTCCATTTCCCCTTTTGTAGTGAATGTTTGAATACCTCCCTGTTTGCCTATATTCCTGTCTGCATGCCTATTACTCTCTCTCTCTCTCTCTCTCTCTCTCTCTCTCTCTCTCTCTCTCTCTCTCTCTCTCTCTCTCTCTCTCTCTCTCTCTCTCTCTCTCTCTCTCCTTCTCTCTTTCTTCCCCCCGATCTCTCTCTCTCTCAAGGAAACTGGCCACCTTTCACACCAACTCTCGCACGGAAATAGTCAACCAGTCACTCAGTCAGGCCGGTCCGAGTTTCTTTTCAAAGGGAGAAAGAAAACTCATGAAATGTTAAAGTGTCTCAAAACTGGACTGAAACCTCGTCTGTGTGTTCCTCCCCCTCCCCTTCACCCTCCTCTTCCCCCTCCCTCCCTTTTTTTCGTGTGCGGAAGTAAAAAAAGGAGAAAAATGGGAAAGGGAGAAAAGGAAATTGCGGCAGCCAAACCTCGAATGACCACTAAGTTTAAAGGGGGGGAAAGGGGGGACAGAAGGGGGAAAGGAAAGGGGGAAATATAAAAGTTAAGGAAAGGAGAGTATTGAAAAGAGGAGAGAGTGAAGAGGAAATAAAAGAAGATAAAAAAGGTGTTTATACCGATTTTGGGGTTTAGTTTGGAGTGTCTGAATTCTTTCTTTTGTTTTTCTTTACTTTTTTTCTTCCTTTTTATCCTTTTTTCTCTCTCTCTCTTTACTATCCTCCTTTTATTCTCCTAACTTTTTTTTTATCTCCTCGGCTATTGTTTTTTTTTCTCTCCATTCTTTTTACTCTTTCATTCTTCCCACTCTTTCTCTCTCTGTAGTTTCTTTTTGTTTTGTTTTTTCATTCTTACTCTCTTCCATTCTTCCCCTCAATTCGTCTCTCTCCATAATTGTTTACTTTTGTCTTGTCATTCCTCTTACTCTCTTCCTTTCTCCCCTCAATATCTTTCTCTCCCTCTTTGTTTTTTTTTTTAATCTCTCCATCCCTCCTCCTATCATATCCCTCTTCCTCCCTCTCCCCTCGTCCTCCCTTTCCTTCCTCTCTTCCTCTCTCTCTTCTCTTCACTCATCCCTTCTTCTTCCTCTGCCTCCTTGCCTCTCTTTCAATTTTTGTTTCTCCTTTTTTTTTTCCCCAAGGCGTTGAGTTTAATTAGTGGGTGGTGATTGTTGTTGTTGTTGTTGTTGTTGGAATGGTGTTGGATATTTTTATTTTACGTTTGTGCTTCCGATAATAGGGAAGAAGAGGATGATGGTGATTAAGATGAGAAGGAGAAAGAGAAATAAATAATCAGTTAGTGAATCATATAAGTAAAGAGTAACCAATAACTTCTCTCGTAATTTCCCCAGTCATCATCATCATCACCATCATCATCATCATCATAACAAAACCGTGTCACCCTCATCTGTGCTTCCTGTTATTCATTCGTTCCTCTCGTCCCGACCGACTTACTGACTGTCATTTCCTTTCTTACTTAATTATCTCTATTTTCCTGTCTACTTCCCTCTACCTCCCTTCCGTCTTCCTCTTCCCGTCTCCTGTCAAAACATACTCTTCTCGCCCTGTGCCTCTGTCGTGCTGTCTCCGGTGATTTAGTGTCCCATCGATTCAACTGTCTGGCTCTTTTTGTCCCTTTTTTTTGTCATGTGATCTGTAGGCGCCCATTTTTCTCCCTGATGGTTAGTGACTCGAATATCCTCAACGCATTTATATTTTTTTCTGAACCTATGAATATTTTGGTTGTTGTTTTTATCCTCCACGTTAGGCGTAGTGAGAGACAACATTCATATTTGGCCCGAATTATCAGAAGCTTCCTTTCGTCTCTCACATTCACTATTTTCAAGGGCCAAAAAGGAGATTAGTCTGGTTCCCATGAGCGGTTTTCACGTTCATGGTGCGGAAGATTCGTCAGACTATCACTAGGGTCATAAAACTACCCATGGCTATACCCACAACCTCGATGAAAGCCTTGTCAATTGTAGGTGTTTGAGTATATGGCTATAGGGGAAGGATAGACAGTGCTCCCTAACTGGCTCATAAAACTACCCATGGCCATATCCACAGCCTCGATGAAAGCCTTGGCAAACGTAGGTGTGTGAGCATCGAAATGTTTGAGAATATGGCCATAGGGGAAGGATAGACCGTGCTCCCTGATTGGCTCATAAAACTATCCATGGCTATACCCACAACTTCGATGAAAGCCTTGTCAAACGTAGGTGTGTGAGCTTCGAAATGTTTGAGAATATGGCCATAGGGGAAGGATAGACCGTGCTCCCTGACTTGTCCCATATCCGTTCTCACGTAATTGACTCCTCTTTCGGCCACCTCTTCGGATTCTTTACAGGAACAGCGAGTGGCGGGCTTTTTTTATATTGTTTCCTTTTTTTTGTGTGTGCCCTTGTGCTGTCTCCTTTACTGTAAAAAAATATAGATAACTTGAGTACTAGACGACGGGAAGTACACAGACAGCTCTCAGAATGCCGCCAAGATGTTTACCAGCCGCGTTTGAGATATTTTTTTTGTTTTCAGATGAGTGTGGAACAAAAAAAATCCAGAAAAAGTCTAGCACATTATAATTTATGAGGCTGAAGAATTTGATGTATTTAATGTGTGTGTGTGTGTGTGTGTGTGTGTGTATTTACCTAGTTGTATTTACCTAGTTGTAGTTTTACTGGGCTTACGCTAGTGTGGTCCCGTCTCCGTATCTGTATTTGTCCAACTTTTCCTTAATTATCTCCCTGTGTGTGTGTGTGTGTGTGTGTGTGTGTGTGTGTGTGTCAATACACGGCAAAATGAGCAGTGGTGTCACCTTAGAATTAGTCTCAATATTAATTCGATTTGAACTCATCCATCCCCCTAACATTGATCCCCAAGCCCTTTAACCCTCCCCATCTCCAACGTCCCATTCCTTCCTATCCTCCCACCACTTCCCCACGTCCACCTCCCCACTAGCTTATACTTCCCAACATCCTCCCTTATCACGAACCCCTCCTCCTCCTCCTCCTTTTCCAAACCCTGTACTCTCTACTCCACTCTCCCCCACCAACCCTTTAATCAGTCACTCCCATCCCAATGCTATCCTTTTATTTAAGTAACTTTTCGTTGAATGGGTTTGTTTGTTTTAGATATAGCCTTACTTGTGCTTGTGTATAATAATAATAATAATAATAATAATAATAATAATAATAATAATAATAATAGTAATATAGCACTAGTAAACGTTTCTTGCCTTCTTGGCTCGGGTATAAGTAGTAAAAGTTGACGGAGAAATTTCTCAAAAAATGTAAAATCAATTTTCGAGTTGACCTGAAACTCGTCTTTTGGAAAGTTTTGAACTTGAAGGAAGGAAGAGAAAATACGAGATGCCGGACGGGACCAAACTTGGCAGCGAAACGAGGGAGAGGAGCAGGAAAGGCGGAGGAAAGGATGATGTAGCCACGGCCATGGGGGGAAAGAGTCCTGGTGGTGGTGGTGGTAGTGATGGTAGTGGAAGTAGTTGTAGTAGTAGTGGTAGTAGTAGTAGTAGTAGTAGTAGTAGTAGTAGTAGTAGTAGTAGTAGTAGTAGTAGTAGTAGTAGTAGTAGTAGTAGTAGTAGTAGTGGTGGTGCTGGTAGTAGTAGTAGTAGTAATAGTAGTAGTGGTAGTAGTAGCAGTAGTAGTAGTAGTAGTAGTAGTAGTGGTAGTAGTAGTAGTAGTAGTAGTAGTAGTAGTAGTAGTAGTAATAGTAGTAGTAGTAGTAATAGTAATAGTAGTAGTAGTAGTAGTAGTAGTTGCTCCTTCTTCTGCATACAAATACATTTCAGCCTGAAAGAACGTTTGAGACAAATGTCTGTTCTTCATTTCCCCAGAAAATGGAACAGTGGAGGAGGAAGGAAAATGCATTAAGATACGCATGCTAATTTGTGTTTTCTTTTTCATCCGACTAAAAGGGAAACTAAATTAAGACATGAACAGAAGACGCCCCGCACGTCACTCGAGCGAGGAGCCGAAAAGAGAAAGTCAAATGAGATTAAAGAAACACTGAACGTAAAGCAGAGAGAGAGAGAGAGAGAGAGAGAGAGAGAGAGAGAGAGAGAGAGAGAGAGAGAGAGCACGGCAGAATGGGGGGTGGGGAGGGGGGACTTAATTAACACAAAGCAGGTGAAGCGGAAAAGCCTCTTGAGTGATGTTTATTTACTTTTCGTTTCCTCCGCACGGCGACGCTCTCAATAAGGGACGAAAAGTCTTGGAAAAATGAATTAGAAGGAAGTGAAATGAGAAAGACGAGAGCAGAGAGACGTGAAGTGGCGGGCAACACAAATACTGGAGCCCTTTAGAGAGGTTGCCCGCTTGAGTTTATTTTTCTTACACCTTTTCTTTTTTTTCTTTGACCCTCTTGATATGTTTTCTGATGTCTTTATTTCTTTTCTTCCTTCATTTTTATTCTTTCTTCTCCTTTTTCGTCTCTGTCCTGTTTCTTATTTTTTTTCTTTCCTCCTTTTTCGTGTGTCCGTTTTTTTTTTCCATTCCTCTCGTTTTTCGTGTGCGTCCTACTCTTTCATTTTTCCTTTCCTCTACTTTTCGTGTGTCCTGTTTTTTGATTTTTCCTTTCTTCTCCTTTTTCGTGTCTGCCCTGTTCCTTCATTTTTCCCTTCTTCTCCTTTTCGTCTTTCTCCTCCACCTATTTCACTTCAGTAACCTCAAGAACATAATAAGAAAGCACTTCTCATACATTCACTTCAACCCTCTCGCGATGAAGTAATGATCGCCGTGTTTTATTTAGAAGAGTTGGCCGTTTTCGCATGAACTAATTTTGCATGAGTTTGTTCGACTGACGGATGAGTTTGTTCGAGGAAAAAAGTGTCAGTTTAAGCCTCGCATCCCCTCCCTCGCTTGGATCACTCAACCGTTATTGTATCGAGTTGTTGAGTTAGTTTTGAGTCTCAGAAAACTTGTGACTGCGGTTATTGATAATGTTGAGGAGAGTATCTGGACACCTCTCCTCCCGAAATTGACCTCTCTTTCGGCCACTCCTCTGAACGCTTTTTTATGGGAGCAGTGAGTAGCGGGATTTTTTTTCATTATTTCCTTTATTTTGCCCTTGAGCTGTTTCCTTTGCTGTAAAAAAAAAACCCTTGGGACCTGTACTATATTCCTCCGTTATTGTCTCCTTTGCATTGTAAGGAGATTAGTCAAATGAAAGGTTCGTTAAATAGCTGATTCTCTTTACACAAGAAATGTAGACCATGAGAAGGGAATTTAGGAACAGGAGTAGTAGGAAAAGGGGGAGGAGGAGGAGAAGAAGGGAGCGGAGGAGGAGGAGGAAGAAGAAGAGAAGGTGTAGGAGGAGGAGAAGGAGGAAGAAGAAATAGAAGGATGATGAGGAAGAGGAGGAAGAAGAAGTGTGGTAGGAGGAGGAGGAGGAGAAGAAGCAGGATTAGAAGGGTGATGAGGAAGAGGAGGAAGAAGAGGAAGAGTAGAAAACTAAACAAAACGAAGAGTATGAAAAGGAGGAAGTCTCTAACAAGTATTGAACAGTAAACAGAGGGACTAATAGGAAACAATTTAAAGCTGTAAATAAGTAAATGAATTAATGAAAAAAAAAACATTCATAAAGACAATTTTTTCCCGTCCGACTGATCTTTTTCCGCTCCTGCAACACACTGACACCTTAATCTAACGCCCATCTGCAAGCCAATTAACGTGTCAAAGATCGGCTCCCCTCAGCTGGATTTTTACCTGCCCTAACGCCGCTACAGCCACGCCGATTACACACTATACACTAAGTACGAAAAAAAAAAGATACATGAACATTCAAACGAGAAACACACACACACACACACACACACACACACACACACACACACACACACACACACACACACACACAGATATATATATTCATTTATCTCTCACTTTGCTAATGGATATTAACCCTAAGGCAGAACTGAAAAAAAATGAATGCAGATAAAGGGGGGAGAGAGAGAGAGAGAGAGAGAGAGAGAGAGAGAGAGAGAGAGAGAGAGAGAGAGAGAGAGAGAGAGAGAGAGAGAGAGAGAGAATTTGGTATATACTAATAAAATGATTTCCTCAAATATAGTTAAAATAATCTGTATTAATTATGTTATAATGAGAGAGAGAGAGAGAGAGAGAGAGAGAGAGAGAGAGAGAGACGACAGGCTGCTGGAAATTCTTCAATAAATACATTTCGAAACTCGCTGAAAAATAACATCGCCGAAATTTGTGGCGCCCGGTTGAAAGTTTTTGTGGCCGGCGCCGAATTGTGACCGGCGGCGGCGGCCGGGGAGGGCAGGAATGCGCCGGAAACGTTGCCGCCCCGAATGTTCCAAATCACTGACGGGCGTGACGGGGAACACAGCACAGCGCAGCGTGACGTGGCATGATTGGAGGCAACACAAAACAAGGGTTCGTAATGGGAGTGACGGCAACGCAAGACTACAGAGGCAAAACAACACAGCGCAATGTAATGGAAGTGACGGCGAACGCAACACCCACGAGGCATCACAACAGAGCGCGGCGGACTCAAAACAAAGCAACTCAACGTGATACGATGTGATGCTCTCCAGTACAACAAAAGGAAAGGACGCAAAACTAAGCAACTCAGAGCCGCTCATACCAAGGCAAAGCACCACCAGGAACCTGCAAAACAGTGCCGCGCAACACCTCAAAACAGCGCAACACATCACAACGCCATACCAAGCAACACAACGAGGATGAAGAGAGAGTTTTGAGGGATAAGGGGGATTAGTATAAGGAGGAGAAAGATGAGAAAAGGCGGAGTTATTGTGAGGGATTAGAGAAGAATGATAGTTGAGAGGAAGTGATTAGGGATTAGATAAGAATGAAAGGAAAATGAGGGAATATGAGTAATAAAGAATGAAGAAAGAGAAGTTGAGGGATAAGCAAAACAAAAGAACGATGAGGGAGAGATAAGGAGTAAAGGGTAAGACAGAGAGGAGAGTAAGAGGAACAGTTTAAAGGAGAAGAGTGAGAGAAGGTTAAAATGAATAAAAGGAATAATTGATGAGTTTTTTTTTGGCTAAGGGGAGGAAGGAAGAGATGAGAGGAGAGGAAAGAAGTGAAGGGTGAGGTGTCTGGGCGGATGGAGGAGGAGGAGGAGGAGGAGGAGGAGGAGAAGACGGAGAGAGGGGAGGGTGGCGATGAGAGGGAGGGTTACGCAAAAGGGTAGTGGAGGGTAAGAGAGAGAGAGAGAGAGAGAGAGAGAGAGAGAGAGAGAGAGAGAGAGAGAGAGAGAGAGAGAGAGAGAGAGAGGAGAGTGGGAGAGGAAAAAGGGATGTCATTGTTATCACTGAAAGAAGAAGAAGAAAGATAATGAAGAAGAAAAAGAAGGAAAAACAAGAAGAAAAAAAAGAGGAAAAAAGACAATAAAAAAAGAAAAAGAAACAAAACACGAATAAAATGTCAACACTATAAAGGAAGAAAAAAAAAGGAAGGAAAAAAATCTAATAAGACCTTCCCTTACTTCCCTCCGCCTCTCTTTAACCCTTCCTTCCTCTCCCTTCCTTCCTCCCTCCTTCCCTCTCCCTCTCTCCCTCCCTCTTACCCCCCTAAAAGGCTCCTTCAAGATGGACTCAATCGCCGCTCTCGCATTTCCATAATGGGAGAGATCGAGAATTTTGCCGCCATATTTTGCGATGAGGCCGATTGTACGAGGAGGAGGAGGAGGAGGAAGAAGAAGAGGAAGAGGAAGAAGAAGAAGAAGAAGAAGAAGAAGAAGAAGAAGAAGAAGAAGAAGAAGCATAAAGGAACGGAGGGAGGAAGAAAGAAAGGTCAAAGAGAAGGAAGGAAGAATGGAAGTAATAGAGAAAATGAATTGGAGATACAAAGAGGAGGAGGATGATGATAATGAGGAAGAGAAGAAGAATTAGTAGAAACATAATAATGGAGGGACAAAAAAAGGAAGGAAGGAAAACAGAAAGAAAGAAATATGTAAAAAAAGCAACAAGAAAAATAATGAGATAGAAGAGAGGGAAAAAAGGAAAAGTCAGGAATGAAGAGGAAAAGGAGAGGAATGAGAACCAGGAAATAGCAGGATAAAAGCGAGAGGAGGAGGAGGAGGAGGAGGAGGATATGGAGGAGGATTGAAGAAAAGAAGGAAGAAATGATAAGAAGAGAGAGAGAGAGAGAGAGAGAGAGAGAGAGAGAGAGAGAGAGAGAGAGAGAGAGAGAGAGAGAGAGAGAGAGAAGGGGGGGAGAGCTTACAAAAATGAACAAATGAAGAGGGAGAGAAGGGAGGGAGAGAGAAGAGGGAGGGGAAGAATCTAAGACGAAAGAGGAAAGTTTCAGTAAGAGGAAGTGAAGGAGGAGGAGGAGGAGGAGGGGGAGAGGATGAGAAACGAGGAGAGAAGAGGGTGTGATGTGGAGAGGAAGAAGAAGAAGGGGGAGGGAGCCTGTGTGTTCGTCTCTAAGGGAGGAAGAAGAGAGGAGGGAACAAATGACGAAGAAGAAACGGCTGGGGGGAGAGAGAGACAGATAGAGACAGACTGAACATTTAGACAGATAGACAGACACACAGACAGACAGGAAGTGAGGCAGACAGACGGACGGAAAGACAGCTATATATACAAGAAAATCTAGAAAGGGAAAAAAGACATTAAAAGAGAGAGACAGACAGGAAGACAGAAAGACAGACAGACGGAAAAGCAGACAAATATAAAGAAACAAAGGAAATTAAATGAAAAAAAAGGAAGCACGGAATAAGAAAATCGAAAAGGAGAAGGAAAAGGAAGGAAAACGATTGAGAGAGAGAGAGAGAGAGAGAGAGAGAGAGAGAGAGAGAGAGAGAGAGAGAGAGAGAGAGAGAGAGAGAGAGAGAGAGAGAGAGAGAGAGAGAGAGAGAGAGAGAGAGAGAGAGAGAGAGAGAGAGGAGAGGAGGGAGGAAGAGAGGGAGGGAGAGAGAGGAGGAAAAGGAGAGGTGGGTAATATGGAGAGATAGGGTGGTGGTGGTGGAGGTGGTGGAGGTGGAGGTGGAAATGGTGGTGATTGTGGAGGCGAAGTGGTCTGGTGTTATTATTATTTCCATTGCCAGAGAGAGAGAGAGAGAGAGAGAGAGAGAGAGAGAGAGAGAGAGAGAGAGAGAGATTGAACGTCCATTGTCATTTATTGGGTTTACCGGTTGACTTTTTTTTTTTTTTTTTTTTTTTTTTTGCCTGGCCAGCGGCGGCGGCGGCGGCGGTTCGGCGTCCGTTACATAGACAGCAATTTCTCATCAGCTTTATTCACTCTTTTTTTTTTTATCTTTCTGTTTTATTTTATTTTTTTCGATTTCCTTTAGTCAATTTTTCGCTCTCCTAAAATGTTCTGGTAATTGTAATCTATGTATGTCGCTCTCTCTCTCTATCTATCTATGAGTGTTTATCTGTCTGTCTATCTGTTTGTCTCTCTGTCTTTCTCTCTCTAAGTAATTTGCAGTCTATATTCTTGTATGTTTTCCTGTTTTTTCCTATTAAATAAAACACAGTCCTAGTTTTGTAGTCATGATAATTTATATTTTACTTAGCGCTGCTGTACATATTTTTCATGTTTTGCGCTTCTCATTGCTAGTTTCATTTTTGTGGGTGAAATGACTTATTTCGGTTAATTTTTCGGCTCCTCATTAACACAAAGTACAAATTTTGGAAGTAATTCAGCCAAAATTATGTACCAATTATTTTCCATGGCATTTTCTCGCAGCTTTCGCCTTTTTTTTCACTTTGCATCAGTACACTCGCTTATATTACCTTGCATTTCTACATTCACGACTACTGATTTATGTTTCATTAGTAATCTCCAACATAATCATTCTCGCTTACCTTTTATCATTTCTATAATCCGTACAATCCATACTTGACTTGCATTTCTACTTTCACGACTAGTCATTTATGTTTCTTCAGTAATCTCCAACATAATCATTCACTCCTACGTTCTCTCATTTCTATAATCCGTACAATCCATACTTAACCTGCATTTCTACTTTCACGGCTAGTCATTTATGTTTCTTCAGTAATCTCCAACATAATCATTCACTCCTACATTCTCTCATCTCCGTAATCCATATAATCCATACTTATTTATCTACATTTACCCTCCACACAATCATGCATTCATATTTTCATTTTTAATTTCTGACAATACTCGCTACACTCATTTATCTTCCTTCAATAAACCCTAAACTGATCATTCTGTTAACCTTATCTACCTTCCCTTTCCTCGAGCCAAGCATCACTCATCCCCCAATGCACAGGTAACCCTCGCACACACACACACACACACACACACACACACACACACACACACACACACACACACACACACACACACACACACACACACACACACACACACACACACACACACACACTACATCAATTAACCTGCCCGAACCTGTGCTTTATTCCATCGTACCTTTATTAGTACCTCTATTAGCGGGCCCCAATACACTGGACATGCCTGCACCTCGCTAACTACAAACAACATTTCCACCCGGCTACTCTTTATTAATGACCCCGACCACCAACCAGCGCGAGTTTATTCAATTTAGAGTCTGCTGGTCCGGTGCCGCCCTGTTGCCGAAGTCCATAGAATCACTGTTGGCCATTCCTTGCTGTCCTGAATGGCCCAATTTCCCACTCATTCGGCGCAGTTGTGATCCTTATTTTTGCCCCCATTAGCCACGCAACAAGGTTCATTCCATTAGCTCTTGATATTTTTACCTTCTCCGCCTCCTCCCTCCTTTTCCCTCCACCTCTCCCCTCCTCTCTACCTCCCTCCCTTTCCTCCCTGCTTTATATCCCTTAGGCAGGATAGTTATAATATGTGAAGCCTTACTCTCTCTCTCTCTCTCTCTCCTCTGGCTATTAATACACCAATCAAGCTCTCTATTGTTGTTTTATGGCCGTGAAAGGTAATGAAGTGGCCGGACATTAATATTTTCTCTTCCTTTATTCCCGCGTGAACCCTCAAAAGTGTTATCAACTAATTATTGTGTGTGAAGGGGGGGAAGGGGGAAGGGGATGGGGAGGGCTTCTGTATGTGTGGGTGGGGAGATTTTTGTATGTGTATATGTGTGTTAGGGCAGTCTTTTTTTTTTTTTTTTGTGTGTGTGTGTGTGTGTGTGTGTGTGTGTGTGTGTGTGTGTGTGTGAAATAATGTGGAATGTAGGGTAAATTGTTTGGAGGAGTGTGTATGTATATGTATTATAAGGTGTATGTTAGAATATGTATAGATATGAGTGTAAGACAGGCATACATAAACTTATCTTCGTGTGGATTTGTATGTATGTATGTATGTATGTATATGATATTTGCATGAGAGTGAGTAGAGATATCACTCATATAATTTTGTAATCAGAATACTAAAGCAGCGCAGGATAGCGTGAGCACACACACACACACACACACACACACACACACACATACACACACACACACACACACGTCCTAAACTGAAGGTTATTCGGTGAAAATTTTAAATAAAATACAACAAATTCATTTTTTTAAATATTTTTGTTCTCTTTTGAAAATAATTTCTCTCTCTCTCTCTCTCTCTCTCTCTCTCTCTCCCCTTCCTTGCTTTTTCCTGCATAAAGACTTAAAATGTAAACTCCCAGCCATCACGTAAAAGACTTAAATATTCAAAAAGTATATTATCTTATAAATATTCACGTGGAATGATACTTAAACACCTTTCGTCTAGTTTTCCCCTGACATGGAGAAATGAGGAATGCAGGGGAGGCGGGAGAGAGAGAACGAGGGAAACTGCGGAGGAGGGAGGGACGGGAAAGAGAAGGGGAAGGGAGGAGGGAGGGAATGAAGATAATTGAGGGAGGAGGAGAGTAAGAATGGGAAACGAAATATAAAAAAGTACGTGGGAAAAGGAAGAAATGGCAAAAAATAGATGAAATACTTTTACTAATGAAGAACTATAGATGATATGAAGAAAGAAAGGAAAATGAAAGTAGAGATAAAGAAAGGGAATTGGGAACGAGAGAGTTAGGAAGAGAAGCAATATTGGAGGGAGAGAAAAAAGGAAAACTAGAATAAAAAGTTAGGAAAATGAGAAATAGTTGAGGGAGAAAAGAGAATAGAAGAATATAGAGATGAGAATTTCTATTAGAGAACTTTAGTGTGTGTGTGTGTGTGTGTGTGTGTGTACCTACCTGCCCAGTTGTTGTATTTACCTAGTTCAGTTATACCAGAATCGAGTTTGAGCGCGTGCTGTTGTGTGTTTTTTTAATCCTACTTTGTATACGACTCGCACAAACACGCGAGGGAGGGGACAGGACAGGACAGGAGGCTTGTTTCTGGTCCTTTGCGGCTGAAACACAACGAGACCAAAGAGAGGCCACAGAAACGAGAGCCCAACAGCACAAAAGGAAAAAAAAATGGGGCATATATCCTTTTTAAATACTTGGTTCTCAATTTCGATCATAAATATGTAATTGAGGGACAAGACTGAAGATGTGTTTCCGATTCTTTGCCACTACACAACGAGACCAAAGAGAGACCACAGAAACGAGAGCCCAAAAGCACAAAAGGAAACAAATGGTGCATATGTCTGTTTTATATACTCGCTTCTCTATCTTGAATATGTATATGAGGGAGAGGATAGAAGGTTTGTTTCTGATCCTTTGTGGCTGCAGAACGAGATCAAAGGAAGACTTAGACCAGAGAGAGACCAGAATCACAAAAAGATAATGAATGTTACATGCGTCTGTTTTAAATACTTGTTTCTCTCTTTTGATCATGATAAAAATAAATGAGGGAGAGGACAGAAGGTTTGTTGCTGGTCCATTACGGCTGATGCATAACGAGACCAAAGGGAGACTTAGACCAGAGAGACCAGAAACACAAAAGAAAACAAATGGTGCATACGTCTGTTTAAATACTTGCTTCTCTATCTTGAGTATGAAAAATTAGTGAGGGAAAGGATAGAAGGTTTGTTGCTGGTCCATTGCGGCTGATGCATAACGAGACCAAAGGGAGACTTAGACCAGAGAGACCAGAAACACAAAAGGAAACATGTCGCATACGTCTGTTGTAAATACTTGCTTCTCTATCTTGATCATGAAAAAAAGATAATACGAAATGATACACTAGAATATAAGGAGACTTCAAACGGTCAGACGGCCTACACAAGACAGCTCACCACATTCCCTTCCTATCCATAAATGCACCTAGTCTCCGTTTAATTAAAGGTTTCAATTCTGCTTACCTCAACTACGTACATTCCTACTCAATTTGTTCCACTCCTCCAGTTTCTCCCTTTGTCTTTTCTGCACTTGAATTTATCGAACTTCTACTCTTAAAATAGCTGAAAATGATAATGATAGTAATGGATGATGATAGAATAATGATAGTAATTATAGTGATGCTGATAATATAATGGTTAAACTTAGCTTCATGAACAGGTGCGTGATCCCTTTAAAGGAGATTAGACCCTACAAACTGTCTCCTGTCTAGGCTACGAACTCCAAGTCGGGGCTCGATGTTTGCAAGTCCAGTGCGCTAACCACAGTCCATTTGCATATGTGTGTGTGTGTGTGTGTGTGTGTGTGGGTGGGTGTGAAAGTGAAAGTGAAAGAGAGAGAGAGAGAGAGAGAGAGAGAGAGAGAGAGAGAGAGAGAGAGAGAGAGAGAGGGAGAGGTGACACAAAAGACAAATATACAGTGAAATTAACAAATAGACAAAGAAAGAAATGTATGCAAATATACAAGCAGACGCGGCAAAGGGCGGGGTATAAAAATTCAGGAGCGCTCGAACACACACACACACACACACACACACACAGACACAGGCAGGAGGTTCGTAGGAATGTATGCAAATATCGTTTAATTGACGGTAACGTATTTTCTCTTCTATTTTCCTTCTCCCTGTTTTCGCCGGCTTTACTGAGCGTCGCTGCCTGCCATAGCTTGACGCCGCGACCCCCTCCCCCCTCCCTCCCCTCCAACCCCCCAAAAAGAGAAAAGATAAAACAAAACATCATATTCATCTCTTCCAAAACTTCTAAAATTCTCCATGCGGTCCTTCTAACATAAAAAAAGGAGTATATATTTTCTTTACCAGTGCAATGATCTATAGAACAACAAGTAGCAAGTAGCGATGGCTTAGATAACTAGAAAGAGAGACAAGTAACGGCAATTTATATAACTAGAAAATATGCAAGAGGATTGTCACTTTTCCAACGTATAGTAATGCCATGATAGAGCTACAGCCATACAAGAAGGGCCCCTGTGAACGTACCAACTATGTCCTCCCCTACTCCACCTATGTCACACGATATGTTAGAGTTACAGCCATACAAGAAAGGCCTTACGGATCTTGCTTTCCCCCTATGAACATACCAACTATGTCCTCCCCTACTCCCCCTGTCACAATGCCCTAACCCTGCCATATGGAGTACTCGCTGTCTCCCTCCTATGCCCATAAGGTTTATCCAACGCCTGAGTACGGTACACGTGTCTCGCATCACACCTGGGGAGGAATATTACCTGGATGATGTCAGTTAGAAAAAGGTGAAGGGAGGGGAAGCTGGGAATCTGTGTTCTGATGCGACGGAAATTATTCATCTTAGGGAGAGAAAAATATTAAATGACGTGCTTCAGGGAGGGATGGGTGGATGGAGGGAGGAGGAGGAGGTGGAAGAGGAGAGGCAAGGCGGAGGGATGGAAGGGAAGGTTTGATGTAGGTGTTTGATGTCTGTCTGTCTGTCTCTGTTCATTATGTTTGTTTGTTTTGTTTATTATTTTTCTTATCTTCCGCCTTCGTTTGTTTACTTTTGTGCGTGTGTATGTTTGTGTATATATTTTTCGTCCATGTCTGAATGTTAGTATCTGTTTGTTTGCTTGTGTATGTGTTTGTGTGCTTGTCTGTCTGTCTGTCTGTCTGTCTCATTCTCTGTTCCATCCACACACACACACACACACACACACACACACACACACACACACACACACACATGACCCTCCCCTTCCTCATCCCCACCCACACACCTGTTGCTCTTCATTATTAAGGTGTGATTGGCCAGTCGTTGAGTCACGCGAGTTCTGATTGGGCGCGGCTTGATGGCGCTTAGGATCAGGATTGAATTGTCTTTGTTTAATGACGCTTCCATTCCTTTTGATTAGGCGCGTTATTGTTTTGTTTAGACGGTTTGGGGATGACACGGGACTTAATTATTGATCAGGTGACGGCGTTAATTATAAGGGGGAAGCATCATTGGTACATTACATTACATTAACATACACAACTATCTACCTATCTACCTACCGACCTACCTAACTACTTACATATATACCTCCCAACCTTCATACCTACATACAAATACATACATTCGTGGAAACAAACATACGCACGCATTTCGGTGGGTGGGGTGTCCTTGGGGAGGAAGGGGGGGGTAGTTAAAAGGGATTGGGGTGCTTTAAGAATGACCTATAGTGATGTTTTGAGTATGTATTTTCATCGTCAGCTTGGTTCTTTGTGGTCATAGTCGTATATTTTTTCTATTCCTATCTTCATCTTTACGTGGGATTTGTGTGTTCAGGAGGCGAGGGGAAGGGGGGGAGGGGGGGCAAGTGGAACGATGTACTGTATGTGTATTTTTCATTATGAGGTGGTTTTCTTCTGGTCAGTGGTGGTGGTGGTGGTGGTAATGGTAAGGACGAAGGTGGTGGTCTCAGGGGAAGTTGACTAGTGGTGTATGTGTTAGGTTGTGGTTGTAGTGATGGTGGTGGTGGTGGTGGTGGTGGATTTTCACGTGGTGTTGAATCTAGATTGTGGTTGTGTGTTCTTTTGGTTGTTGTTATTGCTGTTGCTTTGAAGGGCAGTGGTTGTTGATTGTGCTGTGGTGGTGGTGGTGGTGGTGATTGTGGTGGTGATTGTGGTAGATGCTTGTTTTTTGTTTTTGTTTTTCTTCATCATAAGTTTCCTCCGAACACAAACAACCCACGCGTTTAACTTTTACGAAAACATGACATTGAAAACGAAGGAGAAGGCGGGAAGCGGAAAAGAGAGAGAAAGAAAGAAAAGGAAACTTGGTCTATTGAAAGGACCGATCAGGAACTTTTCTTTTAATGCCGAAAATACGAGGCGGAAAAAAAAAGAAAACCATGAGCCGAAGAAAAGTTGAAGAAAAAACATTAAGCGAAGGAAAAAAGATACATAAGGGGAAGAAAACAATGTGCAAAAAACGAGGCGGAAAAAATGATGAAGCGAAAAAAGCATCAGACAAAAAAAAAGTGATGAAAACAAAGCGAAAAAAAAAATGAAACGATACTGAGACAAAAAAACCCGAGTCGAAAAATAAATAAAATGAGACAAAGAAAAATATGAATAAAAAAAAAGAGAAAAAAAGAAAAAGTTACAAAACAAAACACAACACTTGAGTTCTTTTGAGTCTTCACGTGTATTACTTTCCACGTGCAGTTCAATTATAAAAAAAAAATGTGATCCTATTAATTAAAAAAACGACAATATTGATAAAATAGTAATACAGAGAGAGAGAGAGAGAGAGAGAGAGAGAGAATAACGCTCATGACAATCTAATCAAGGAAGAGAGAAATTGGGTGATAATGAGTCGCTTTTGGTCCTCCGCCACCGACGTTAAGAAGAGGTTATTGTCCATTAAGAGGAGGAGGAGGAGGAGGAGGAGGAGGAGGAGGAGGAGGAGGTAGTTAAGGGTATTCCCCGGCACACTCAACATTCCCCTCATTTATTATCACAATAGGCAAGACTCCCGCCTCTGCCTCCTTCTCTTCCGCCTCTCTCTATTCTTCCTCTCTTCCTCCTCCTCCTCTCTCTTCTCCTCTTCTTCCTACTCTTTACTATCCTTCTTTCTCTGTCTTTCCTCCTCCTTTCGTTTCTCCTCCTCCTCCTCCTCCTCTTCCTGTTTTTCACCTCCTCCTTCTCTTTTCTTTTCGCTAACCTTCTCTTCCCCATTCTCCTCTTCCTCTCTCTTTGTTCTCCTCGTACTCTCTCTTTACTTCCTCCTCCTGCTTCTCATTCTCTTCTTCCTCCTTATTCTCCTCATCCTCTCATTTCTTCTTCCTTCTACTCATTCTCCTCTTCCTCTCTTTCCTCCACCTCTCCTCCTCGTTCTCTTACTTCTTATTTTACTCCTCTCTCTCTTCTCCTCTTCCTCTTCATCTTTATCCCCTTCCTCCTCTTAGCTTTCCTTCTCCTCTCTCTTTGCTCTCTCATTCTGCTCCTCCTCCTCTCCCTTCTCTCCCTCTCTTTCCTCTTTTCCTCTTCCTCCTCATCTTTATTCCCTTCCTCCTCTTTGCTTTCCTTCTCCTCTCTCTATTCTCTCTCATTCTCTTCCTCCTCCTGTCCCTTCTCTCCCTCTCTTTCCTCTCCTCCCCTTCCTTCTCCTCTCCCTTCTCTCCCTCTCTCTATCCTCTCCTCCTCTTCCTCCACCTCTCCCTTCTCCCTCTCTTTCCTCTCCTCCTCTTCCTCTTCCTCCTCCGTCAGCGTGTAGCGTCAGGAGTGAGTTGAACGCTCCGGCGCGTGCTTACACCAAGTGCTCTAATCTGCTCGACATGTCACGGGAACGGCGGACGAATCGATGACATCACTAAAACAGGCAGCCTCGTTATGAGCCAGCCTGTTCCCTGCTGCCTGTTATCGCCTGCCTCTGTGTTTCGTCATCCTCATCTCGTTGTTTGGTTCTGTATCTTGTTTTTGTTTATTTCTCTTGATCTTCTTCTTGTTCTTTTTTGTTGTTTTTGTTCTGGTATTTTTTTTTATTTCTTTGCTTCCTTTCTAATATTTTTTTCATTAACTTCCTTGTTCTCTGTTGCCTGTTGTATTTCTTGTTTTTTTGTTTATTTCTCTTGTTTTCCTTGTTCTTTTTTGTTGTTCTTGTTCTTGTATTTTTTTATTATTTTATTTCTTTGCTTCCTTTTTAATATTTGCTTTCATTAACTTCCTTTCTAAAATTGATGGACGCTCTTCAGTCTCCACAAGTTAAAAGTAATATTATAAATGGTGTACATTTAGCCACAAATACACACACGTTAAATAAATGAACAAATAACGTGAAAGTAGTGAATGAATGGAAATATGGAATGAATGAAGACGCTACTTTACTATGAATGAAAAAAAATACTTATATAAGCCTACTCGAATTACACAAATATACCAAATCTAACTTAACGATTCTCAGGATTTGTAAAAGATCTTTGTATACTGGAAGTCAAATATTACTACGTTATGAGTGCTTGTTGATATTGTTAGTTATCACTCTTTTATATGCGGTGCAGTTTTCTCCTCCAATCTAAAACGTCTACATATGATTTGTTAAACTTCGCCAATTATGATTCATTACAAAGACGTGCAACAGTCTGAAACACATCCATCATCAATCAACACACAAACTTAACAAGAGGAAAAGAAAAAAATCTGAAGCTTATCCACGTCTCTCTTCAATTAAAAAAGTCCCATAATGTTCTTTGATAATCCTCAGTTAAAAAAAAAATCCCATAACGTCCTTTGATAATCCTCAGTTAAAAAAAAGTCCCTTAATGTCCCGTGATAATCCTCATGTCCATAATTCATCCCCTGACTCATAAGTACCAGATCAGAGCCCCTTCATCAGCCATCCTCCTTATGAGACAACCAGCTCCTCCCACTGCTCCAGATCCTCCCCCTCCTCCTCCTCCTCGGGCCAAATCGTACCGGTGTCCAAAGTGATTTAGTCTGGAATATAGTCTGTCCCTTGGAGCGATGTGGGAGAGAGAGAGAGAGAGAGAGAGAGAGAGAGAGAGAGAGAGAGAGAGAGAGAAGAGAGAGAGAGGGAGAGAGAGAGAGAGAGAGAGAGAGAGAGAGAGAGAGAGAGAGAGAGAGAGAGAGAGAGAGAGAGAGAGAGAGAGAGAGAGAGAGAGAGAGAATAACCGAGAGTGAGAGACGAGAGAGTGAGAGAGAGAGAATAGGGGAATAAGGGTGAGAAGGGAGGGAGGGAGAGGAAAGGGGAGAGGAAGGGAGGGAGGGCGTGTTTGATGGGAAAGGAGGGAGGGAGGAAATGGCGTATGAGAGGTTAAGAGGGGGACACGTGGGGTGTGAGAGGAAAGGGAGGAGGGAAATGGTGATATGGAGGGAGGGAGAGAAAAGAGAGGGAGGCTGAGGGAGGAGGGAAGGGTGGAAGGAGAGAGAGAGAGGGAAAGGCAGAGAATGAGAGATGAACAGTTTGAAAAGGAATATAAATAAAAGAGAGAGAGAGAGAGAGAGAAAAGAAAAAAACAGAAAGAAGGAAAGAAAAAGAATGTGTAGGAGAAGAAAGAACTTTCTCTCTCTCTCTCTCTCTCTCTCTCTCTCTCTCTCTCTCTCTCTCTCTCTCTCTCTCTCTCTCTCTCTCTCTCTCTCTCTCTCTCAGGAAAAAAAGATAAAGAAAAATATATAAATAAGAATTAAAATGTTTGCTAAGGAAGTAAAAATGAAGTTGACAGCCAGACAGACAGACAGGCAGACAGACATACAGACAGATCGACTGACTGTAAGACAAACACACAGACAGAGAGACAGGCGGAAGGGCAGACAACAAGAGACAGCCACAGAAAGGAATAGATGGATGGATAGATAAATATAGGTATAGGTAGATGAATAAATAGGTAGATAAAGATTGATAAACTGAATTAATGACTATTTTTTTTAATTTTAACGAACGAAATGACAGACAAAAAAGTAAAAATAAAAAGTTGAAGAAGAATAAAGGCGGTGACGGTGGCTGAGTGGTTAGCGTGCGGGCTCTCTCATTCACCGCGCCATGGACGACGTCGGTTCGAATCCGCCTACTACCACCTGGGATTTTTCAGTCACCGCCGAGTGGCCTAAGACTACCCACAAGCTGTCCTGAAGACCACCATCAACCCGGACTCTAGAAGAAACCGTCCAAGTGAATCAAGAATGAGTTCCGGGGGGGCAGCATGAGCCAAGCATAACTAGCGCCACTATAAAAACTGCCTGCGCCATGACGGGCTTGGGCCGACCACCAGGCCCCTGAAAAAAGCCTTCCGGCGCTGCAGGCGAAGACGTAAAAAAAAAGAAAAAAAGAAAAAAAAAAGAACCCCAAAAAACAGAACTAAAAATAAACAGCGAGAGAGTGAGAGAAAACGAAAACAAAAACAAAAGAAAAAAAAGAAAAAAAGGAGCGGCGTTCATGAATATGCAACGCCAATGAGGGAGGAAAAATAGAATAATAATTGCGTCGCTCCAGCGGGCCGGCGAGCCATTTAAAAGATGGACCGCCGGAAATGCTAATTACAGGTGCGCTCACTGTCTAGTGCGTGATCACCTGAGCTGGCACGGACCCCCCCTCCTCCTCCTTCCTTACCCCTATCCCCTCTCCTTACCACTCCCCCCACCCCTTCCACCCCTTCCCTTCCCCTCTTCCCATCCCCTCTAGCAACCTTCACCTGTGTCCTATTCCTTCCCTCTACCTATTTTTTCACTTTTCTTTTTTCTTAGTTTAATTTTTTTTCTTTTTTTTTCGGTTTCCTTCTTATTCTTTCTGTCTCTTTTAGTTTCGTTCTTTTCTTGTTTATTTTCTTTCTCTATCAATCTGTCCATCTATTTATCTGTATCTATCTATCTTTGTATCTATCAATCTATCTATATCTATGCATTCATCTGTGTGTCTATGTCTATCTACTTCTTTCTTTTTCCCTCTCTTCTTTGCCTTTTTCTCTCTTGCACATCTATGCTCCACTTCACCTCCTTCGCACACACACACACACACACACACACACACACACACACACACACACACACACACACACACACAGACACACACACACACACATAGGAATATACATAGGAAGAACAGACACCAGAAGACCTATCGGTCTATGGCGAGGGTGTCTGTTTACTACCGCTACTACTAGTAATCTACGTGTGGTAGGACAGGACAGAAAAGATGAAGGCTCCTCCCCACCCACCTCTCCCTCCGGCAACGTGCCGGCAGGAAATAGTTAGAAGAGAACACCATGTACGTTTAAGGAAGAAAGGGACATGGAAATTTTACAGTAAAGAGAGAAATAAGAGGAAATTACAACCCTTAACTTACACTACTGGTAACCTAAGCTGTGGGGGAAAATGACTTCATTACATAAGAACATAAGAACACAGGGAGACTGGAAGAGGACGAGTGGCCTACACAGGGCAGCCCCAGAATCCCCCCTAATACTCACGATGGGTGAGGTGTAGTTTCAGGGGCACAGGTGGAGGCTTGATCCTCGTTTTACCGGCGGTACTATGCACGCACCAGTAACCTGTCACCTTACTGCACCCACACTTCACTCCACACACACACACACACACACACACACACAGTCATGTCAAGCCCTCTCCGTATGGCCCTACAACAAGAATGAACCCGTGACACGATCCCCTTCTGTTCTCTCTCTCTCTCTCTCTCTCTCTCTCTCTCTCTCTCTCTCTCTCTCTCTCTCTCTCTCTCTCTCTCTCTCTTCTTTTATTCACCTTTAAGTTCGTCTATTTTTTATTTTTCCAATTTCCTCTTTTCTTTCCTCCACTTTGTTTCTCATGCTTTCTCTCCTTCTCTCTTTTCTCTCTCCATTTCCCTTTTTCTCATCCGTTTATTTCTAGTTTTCTTGATTATTCCTTCATTCTTTCTTCCTTTCACTCCTTCCTTTCCCCCGCCAAATTAAAGCAGCGTCCTTGTTTTTTCCATCTCTTCCTTATTCCTTCTTCTCTTATTTTTCATTCTATACCACCTTACAATCTCCTCCCTTCCTTCCCTCTCCTCTTCTTCTTTCCAACCATATTTCCTTCCTTATAGTCACCTCCAGTCTGAATTTCCTACTTTTTGTATACATTTTTTAAAACTTCCTCATTTTCTACCCTTGATACGTCCTTAAATTCCTCTACTTACCTCCTCCTCCGCTTTTGCGTCTCTCCTAGTAGTAGTAGTAGTAGTAGTAGTAGTAGTAGTAGTAGTAACCCGGGTAACAGTGTAGCTTCAGGCAGTGGTACCAACCCTTCGAAACCACTCACTAACTCACAAAGAACAGGGCGAGGAGGAGAAGGGGAGGGAAGAAACGTATGTCGGTGACCAGCTGTATGGAGGGATTACTGGAGGAGGGAGGAGGCACGGAGGGAAAGGGTGGAAGAGAGGAGAAAGGGGAGGAAAAAACGTAGGGAGGGAGGAAAGAATTTGAAATGGGGTAACAGAAAGGACCAGGCCATGTTTTCTTTTTTATTTTAGCCATTGTAAGTGTAGGCCATTGAGTGATGGTTGAAAGGGAGGGGAAGGCGGAAGCGTGTGAGGGAGAATAGGAAGAAGGGAGAGAAGGGATAAAAGGGTGACGTGAAGGAGGGGTGACAGAAGGCGTGAGGAAAGAAGGAAGGGAGGGGAATGGTAGGAGACAGGAGGGAGGGAAGGTGAGAGAAGGGAGACTTTGGTGTGGAGGAATGAGAGGAAGAAGGGAGGAGTAAGGAGGTAAACTAGCAAATTCCTCCATCTCCTTTTCCTCCTCCTCTTCCTCCTCCTCCTCCTCCTCCTTCTTCCTCTTATATCTCTGTCTTCATTCTCTCCTGTTCCTTTTGTGCATTCGTTTTCTCCTCTTCTTTCTCTTCTTCTTCTTCTTCCTCTTCTTCTTCCACTTCCTCTTCCTCTTCCTCCTCCACCTCCTCCTCCTCTTCTCCGGGACTCCTTGATAAACTTTGGTAATACGTCCAACTATTGATATGTCTTAGGAAGTTCGAGTGTGTCCCTTCCTCCTTCCTTCCTTCCTTCCTTCCTTCCTTCTTTCCTTCGTTCCTTCGTTCCTTTCTTCCCTTCTTTGTTCCTTTCTCTTTTCCTTCCTTCCATCCATCCCTCCATCCTTATTTCCTTCCTTCCTTCCTTCCTTCCTTCCTATTTTCATTATTTTTCTGATTCCTTTTTTTCCCATTCTCTTTTCCTTTCCTCACGTTCGTATGTCTGTCTTCCTCTCTCTTTTTCCTTCGTTCCTTCTTTCCCTTCTTTTTTTCCTCCCCTTCTTTTTTGCATCCCTTCTTTCCTTTCTTTCCTTCTTTCCATTTCTTTCTTCTATTCTTTCTTGACCTGTCTTTATCATCATTTTCTTCACCACCTTTCCTCTTCCTCCTATTTTCTCATGTCCTTCTTTCCTCTACATCGCCTTTCCAATTCCTCTCTTCAAAAATATTCCTTCCATTTCTTCCGTCTCATTGCCATTATCATTCATCCTTTCTCCCTCCTCACGTCTTTGAATTTCCAACCTCCATTTTTCTTTCCTTCCTCCCTCTTCCCTCCTTCTTCTGTCATATTTCCTACGTCATTTCCTACCTTTCCCTTTCCTTCCTCTGCTCATTCCTTCCCTTCCGTTTCATGATTCCTCTTTTAGTGTAGATGAGGAGGAGGAGGAGAAATGTTAAGAGAAGGAAGAAAAGATAAAGAAGGAGAAAGAGAAGTTGGATAAGAAGGAGGAAGTATAAATTAATGAGGAGGAGGAAGCGTTGGATAAGAAGAGGAGGAGGAGGAGGAGGAAGAAGAAAATGTCAAGAATATGAGAGATAAGATGTAGTTCGAGGAAAATGAGAAGAGGAGGAGGAAGAGGAGAAGGAGAAGAAGGAGAAGGAGGAGGAGGAGGAGGAGGAGGAATGGTGAGCATTTTTAATTCGTCTCATTTAATAGTTCTCTCTCTCTCTCTCTCTCTCTCTCTCTCTCTCTCTCTCTCTCTCTCTCTCTCTCTCTCTCTCTCTCTCTCTCTCTCTCCTGCATACCATTTATCTCTTTCCCTTTCATCATATTTTTTCCTTTCTCCTTCCCTCCGCTTCTTATTCCTTCCTTCCTTCGTTCCTTCCTTCCATTTCACACACACTTATCTCTAATATTTTTGGCTTTTCCTTTTTCTCCTCCCCTTCTCTTCCCTTCTAGTTCCTTCCTTCCTTCCTTCCTTCCTTCCTTCGTTTCTTCTTTCCACTTCACTTTCTTTCCTTCACCTCTCTTATCTATAATATCTTTGGGTCTTCTTTTTCTCCTCCTTCTATGCTTTCTACTTCTCCTCCTCTTTCTCCTCCTCTTCCTCTTCTTCCTCCTCCCTCGCCTCTTACCCTTTTTCCTCCTCCTCTTTCTCTAACTTCGTCACCACCTGCATTTTTCCATACTCTCTCTCTCTCTCTCTCTCTCTCTCTCTCTCTCTCTCTCTCTCTCTCTCTCTCTCTCTGTTTAATGTATTCGTCAAAATTTGTCCCCCACACTCCATATATCACGTCTTTTTATTATGTATTTTATTTCACTTTTATTTCCCGACCGCCCGTCAAGTGTGAGTGAATGGGAAGGGTCTTGAAGGCAGAGAGAGAGAGAGAGAGAGAGAGAGAGAGTTACATCGTCTAATCTTTTCATCATATTTTTCGTTTACGGCTTTTTTCTCTCCTGATCCCTTTCTTCCTTCTCTTCTTCCTCCTTTCCTGCTCCTCCTTTTCTTCTTCCTTCTTCTGTCTTCCTCCTCTTCCTCTTCCTTCTACGCTGTGTAACCTCCTGGGTATTGTATTATTGCACATTTTCTTGCTCCTCTTTCTTCTCCTCTTCCTGCTCCTCCTCCTCTTCCTCTTTCTCCCTGTTTCCTCTTCCTAGTTGAATTCATTATTATTATTATTTTTTTTACGTTTATCTTTTCATTTTTATCTTTCCTTTTTCTTTGCTTCCTTTCCTTCTTTTTTTCCATTATCATCGTCGTCTTTCTTTGCTTATTGTTCTTTTATTTTTATCTACCTCTTCTTATTTATTTACATTTCTTTCTTTTCTTATTTCTTTTCCTATTCTCCTTCTTTCTTTATATTCCTTTTTCCTTTTCTTTTTCTGCTTTTCTTCCTTCTCTTATTTTCCTCTCCTATTCCTCTTCTCTCTTCTCTATCTTTATATTTTTCTACTATTTTTCTTTCTTATTTTCTTTTCCAATTCCTCTTACTTTTATCCTCTTTCTCACCATCCCCTCCGTCTCCTCCTCCTCCTCCTCCTCCTCGTCCTCCTCCTCCTCCATGTTTTAAAGCACATTCATTTTCAAAGGTTTCGGAAGTACAAAAAACAACTACAATAACAAGAAAAACAACAGCAAGAGATGGCGCAGTAGTCACACGCGGCTCGCCGTTTTGCTTCATCCTTCCTCTTTATCGAGAGAGAGAGAGAGAGAGAGAGAGAGAGAGAGATTATATTCTCTCTCTCCATCCTATTCTCTCTCTCTCTACAGACTTAGTGGCGGCTTAACCTGTCGAGAACATAAAGAGAGAGAGAGAGAGAGAGAGAGATTGGAGAATAGTAATTGCATAAGGCTTAGGACGACTTTTCCACAAACATACAGAGAGAGAGAGAGAGAGAGAGAGAGAGAGAGAGAGAGAGAGAGTTGAGTTCTAATACGTTTCCGGAAGAAATTAATTAAGAGTTTCAGTGTAAAAAATGGAGGTACTGCTGAGCGGAATGAAGGAAGAAGGTGGAAAGAAATTGAAT
>NC_066523.1:2554533-2564533 GCF_024679095.1 Eriocheir sinensis
TACTCTGGAAAATTGAAAGAGAAAAGAATAGATGCTCATTAGAAATACATTGTCTACACTGGAACTTTGAAAATAAAAAGACGCTGATAAAAATATACAGTGTCTACATTAGAAAGCTGAAAATGAAAATAATATACGCTCATGAAAAAAAGAATGACTGACTACATGATAAATATAAACAGTGAACATACAAAACAACAACAAAAAAATACACGAAATAAATAAAAGTAGATAAATAATTGATGGGAAGTAAATAGATTCAAACAGTGAACATAAACAACCGAGCATACAAAACAAAAAAAACAACAAGAAATAAATGAAAGTAAATACAAATAGAAAGATAATTAATGATACAAAGAACATAAAAAAAGTAAATCAGTCTTAGATGTTGATTTAAGAAGAAGAAGAACAACAACAACAATAACAACAAAAAAAAACGTTACCCTTCCCTCAGGTGTTCCAGTCTCTCCATATACCCGTTTAATCGTATTCATTCACCCAATTAACATCCTTTATAATGTGCACAGAACGCGATTAATTAAGAACTAACTCTAACCTCGTTGTCTATTCATGAAACAGCTGTAAAATGACGCTATGGTTCCCACTTCTCTCTTCTCCCACTTTCCTCTCTTCTCTCCTCTCTTCTCTCCTCTCCTTCTCCTCTCTTCTCTCCTCATCTGTATTCATCTAAGCCTCTGTCACTCGTCTCATAGTCCAAAATCATATTACATGTCGCCTCGTGCAAGCTCTCATTTGGCGGCAATTCAATACACTAGGCAACAACATTATACTCTATTAACACACACACACACACACACACACACCTCATGCAACGCCCTCTCGAACTAACTCCTGATGCCAACTGATCCTGAAACGCTGAACGAGTCTTGTCTGTGCGTGAAAGCAAGCAAACTCTCTCTCTCTCTCTCTCTCTCTCTCTCTCTCTCTCTCTCTCTCTCTCTCTCTCTCTCTCTCTCTCTCTCTCTCTCTCTCTCTCTCTCTCTCTCTCTCTCTCTCTCTCTCTCTCTCTCTCTCTCACCACAAACACCGCAGCAGAAGCACTTTTACAACCACCACCACCACCACCAGTGACATTATTTTACTGGTGGTGGTGGTGGTGGTAGTGGTGCTGATGGTGTTTTTTTTCTCTTGCTTTTCTTGTTTCCGTGACTGTTTTATGGCTCTTGTTTGGCTCCGTGTATGTTTGTTAGTGTGTGTGTGTGTGTGTGTGTGTGTGTCCTTAGTTATTGCATTTCCACCCCTTTTCTTTGTTTTTTATGTTATATTTTGTTGATGTTTTGTTTTTTTGCTGTCTTCTCCTTTTATCTCTTTTTTTTCTGTTTTTCATTGTTTATTTTTTGCTTGTTTTTTTCTTGTGTGTTTGTTTCTATTTCCTCTTGTTTACTGTTTTCCTTTTGGTATCTGCGGCTACTCTACTCATTGCTTTTGTTTACTTCTTTTGTTTATTATCTTGTCTATGTGTTCCCCTTCTTACCTTTAATTCTTTTTCCATGTCTTTTCATGTCTAGTTTATTTTTATCTATTCTATTTTATGACCATTTTTATTTCCTATTGCATACCTGTTTACTTCTTCGCTGTTTGTGTTCTCCTTCTTCACTGATTTTTGTTTAAGTGATTTCATTTATCTCTTGCTTTTCTTGTTTTTATTTTTGTTTCTAGGACTTTATTTTGTTTTAATTTTATTTTGTGTTGCTTTTCACCTCTATAAAATACTCCGCTTCTTCAACTCCGTTTTCTGTTTACATTGTATTTCTTCTGTTTTCTCTTCCTCTCTATGTTCACTATTTTTGTTTTAGTTGTTTTTGTTGTTGCTGTTGCTGTTTATGGCTTTTCTTTTTTTGGTTTTGTTTTTACCTCAGTGTTACGCCTTCACCCTTTACAACGTTTTCATTTCCTCTGCTGGTTCCTCTTCGCTCTCTCTCCTGTTCCCTGTTTTGGTTTCTTTCCTTCTTTCTCTCCTCGGCTGCTCCTTGAATATATTGTTTTACTCTTATTTCTATTTTCTTCTATTCTCTTCTTTCCTCTTTATTCTGGGTATTTATCTGTCTTCCTCTTTAATGTTCTCTTTCCATTTCCTCAGATTTAGTCTCTCTCTCTCTCTCTCTCTCTCTCTCTCTCTCTCTCTCTCTCTCTCTCTCTCTCTCTCTCTCTCTCTCTCTCTCTCTCTCTCTCTCTCTCTCTCTCTCTCTCTCTCTCTCTCTCTCTCATCATCATCATCATCATCATCATCATTCTTCTATCCACTGTTCCCTCTTCTCCCTTTTATCATCCTTCCTTTCCCTCCCCATTCTCAATTCGCTGCTCCCCTTCTCCTCTTTATCATCTCTCCCTTCATTTCCCTTCTTTGTCCACTACTTAGCCACAATCACCGCTCTCTTACTTCCCTGATTTTCTCCCGCGGTTATTTCCTCTCCATTTGTAAAGCTTCCCTCATCACATATAATATTATATTCTCTAATCTTCCCCCACGCGCTCTCTATCTCCTATTTTTCCGCCTTAAATCAGAAAGGTTTTTTTATTTTTTTATTTATTTTTAGCAAAGGAGACAGATCAAGGGCTTATAAAGAAAGAAAACAACTATGAAAAAAAAAAAGCCCACTACTTACTGCCCCTATAAAGATTGGAGAGGAGTGGCCAAAATCTGGGGACTTCCCCTATTTTTCCAGGTATTTCTTTTCATTAACTTCTATGCCTGTCTTTTTGGTACTTTTCTTATTCCAGTTTATAACTGACTAATATATTCTTCGTTCCTTATATTTTCTAGCTATTTCTTTTAATTAACTTGTATGCTTGTCATTTTTGGTTCTTTTTCTTATTGCAATCTATAACTAACTAATCTATTCTTCGTTCTCTATATTTTTTTAGTTATTTCTTTTCATTAACCCTTATGCTTGTCTTTTTGGTTCTTTTCTTATTCCAATCTATAAGTAACTAATCTATTCTTTCCTTACTTTTCCAGGTTTTTCTTTTCATTAACTTCTATGCTCTTCTTTCTGGTACTTTTCTTATTTCAATCTATTAACTAATCTATTCTTTTTTCCTTATTTTTTTCTAGTTATTTCTTTTTATTAACTTTTATGCTTGTCTTTTTGGTGCTTTTCTTATTCCAATCTATAACTAACTAATCTATTCTTCGTTCCTTATTTTTCTAGTTATTTCTTTTTATTAACTTCTATGCTTGTCTTTTTGGTTCTTTTCTTATTCCAATCTATAACTAACTAATCTATTCTTTCATTACTTTTCCAGGTATTTCTTTTCATTAACTTCTATGCTCGTCTTTTTGGTACTTGCTTATTTCAATCTATTACTAACTAATCTATTCTTTTTTCCTTATATTTTTCTAGTTATTTCTTTTTATTAACTTCTATGCTTGTCTTTTTGGTGCTTTTCTTATTCCAATCTATAACTAACTAATCTATTCTTCGTTCCTTATTTTTCTAGTTATTTCTTTTTATTAACTTCTATGCTTGTCTTTTTGGTTCTTTTCTTATTCCAATCTATAACTAACTAATCTATTCTTTCATTACTTTTCCAGGTATTTCTTTTCATTAACTTCTATGCTCGTCTTTTTGGTACTTGCTTATTTCAATCTATTACTAACTAATCTATTCTTTTTTCCTTATATTTTTCTAGTTATTTCTTTTTATTAAATTCTATGCTTGTCTTTTTGGTGCTTTTCTTATTCCAATCTATAACTAACTAATCTATTCTTCGTTCCTTATTTTTCTAGTTATTTCTTTTTATTAACTTCTATGCTCGTCTTTTTGGTGCTGTTCTTATTCCAATCTATAACTAACTAATCTATTCTTTGTTCCTTATTTTTCTAGTTATTTCTTTTATTAACCTCTGTGCTCGTCTTTTTAGTGCTTTTCTTATTCCAATTTATAACTAACTAATCTTTTATTCGTTCCTTATATTTTCTAGTTATTTCTTTTCATTAACTTTTATGCCTGTTTTTTAGTGCTTTTCTTATTCCAGTCTATAACTAACTAATCTTTTTCTTTCCTTATATTTTCTAGTTATTTCTTTTTATTAACTTGTGTGCTCGTCTTTTTGGTTCTTTTCTTATTTCAATTTATAAATAACTAATCTATACTTTCCTTGTTTTTTCATTTATTTCTTTTTATGAACCTGTATGCTTGTCTTTTTGATGCTTTTATTTTTCCAATTTATAACTTACTAAACTATTCTTTCGTTGTTTTTCCAGGTATTTATTTTTATTATTTATGTGCACGTCTTTTTGGTGCTTTTCTTATTCCAATTCATAACTAGCTCATCTATTCTTCCATTATTTTTCCAGGTATGTCTTTTCATTAACTTCTATTCCTGTCTTTTTGGTACTTTTCTTATTCGAAGTAAGTAATCTATTCTTCGTTCCTTATATTTTGTCGTTATTTCTTTTTATTAACGTGTATGCCTGTCGTTTTGGTGGTTCTTATTGCAATCTATACTTAACTAATCTATTCTTCGTTCCTTATAATTTCCAGGTATTTCTTTTTATTAACTTGTATACTGTCTTTTTTGTTCTTTTCTTATTCCTATCTATTAACTAACTAATCTATTCTGCTTTCCTTATTTTTCTAGATATTTTTTATTAACTTCTATGCCTTTCTTTTTTAGTGCTTTTCTTATTCCAATTAATAACTAACTAATCAATTTTTCTTTCCTTATATTTTCTAGTTATTTCTTTTAATTAACTTCTATGCTTGTCTTTTTTGGTGTTTATCTTATTCCAATTTATAAGTAACTAATCTATTCTTCGTTCCTTATTTTTCAAGTTATTTCTTTTATTAGCTTCTATGCTCGTCTTTTTGGTACTTTTCTTTATTCCAATCTATAACTAACTAATCTGTTCTTCGTTCCTTATTTTTCTAGTTATTTCTTTTCATTAACTTGTATGCTTGTCTTTTTTTGGTGCTTTTATTATTCCAATTTATAAATAACTAATCTATTCTTTCTTTATTTTTCTAGTTATTTCTTTTCATTAACTTCTATGCTCGTCTTTTTGGGTTCTTTTCTTATACCAATCTATAACTAACTAATCTATTCCTCGTTCCTTATATTTTCAAGCTATTTCTTTTCATTAACTTGTATGCTCGTCTTTTTTGTGCTTTTCTTATTCCAATCTATAACTAACTAATCTATTCTTCGTTCCTTATATTTTCTAGTTATTTCTTTTATTAACTTGTATGCCTGTCTTTTTTGGTGCTTTTCGTATTCCAATTTATAACTAACTAATCTATTCTTCTTTCCATATTTTTCTTTTTACTTTTTTTCATCAAATTCTATGCTCGTCTTTTTGGTCCTTTCTTTATTCCAATCTATAACTAACTAATCTATTCTTCGTTCCTTATTTTCTAGTTATTTCTTTTCATTAACTTCTATGCTCGTCTTTTTGGTACTTTTCTTATTCCAATATATAACTAAGTAATCTATTCATCTTTCCCTATATTTTCTAGTCATTTCTTTTTATTAACTTTATGCTTGTCTTTTTAGTGCTTTTCTTATTGCAATTTAGATTGTAATAAGAAAACCAGCAAAGTGACGAGCATAGTAATAATAAAAAGAAATACCTGGAAAAATAAGGAAGGAATAGATTAGTTAGTTATAAATTTGAATAAGAAAAGAACCAAAAAAGAAAGGCATACAAGTTAATAAAAGGAAATAAATAGAAATATAAGGAGCAAAAAATAGATTATTTAGTTATAGATTGGGATAAGAAAAGTACCAAAAAGACGAGCATACAAGTTAATAAAAGAAATACCTCGAAAATAAGTAGCAAAGAATATATTAGTTAATTATAAATTGGAATAAGAAAAGTACCAAAAAGACAAGCATAGAAGTTAATGAAAAGAAATAACTAGAAAAATAAGGAACGAAGAATAGATTAGTTAGTTATAGATTGGAATAAGAAAAGTACCAAAAAGACGAGCATACAAGTTAATAAAAAGAAATACCTGGAAGAATAAGGAACGAAGGATAGATTAGTTAGTTATAAATTGGAATAAGAAATGCACAAAAAAGACGAGCATAGAAATAGTAAAAAGAAATACCTGGAAAAATAATTAATGAATAGATTAGTTAGTTATAAATTTGAATAAGAAAAGAACCCAAAAAAGACAGGCATACAAATTAATAAAAACAAATAAATAGGAATATAAGGAGCGAAAAATTGATTAGTTAGTTATAGATTGGAATAAGAACAGCACCAAAAAGACAAGCATAGAAGTTAATGAAAAGAAGTAACTAGAAAATATAAGGAAAGAATAGATTAGTTAGTTATTGACTGGAATAAGAAAAATACCCAAAAAGACGAGTATACGAATTAATAAAAATAAATATCTGGAAAAATAATGAAAGAATAGACTAGTTAGTTATAGATCGGAATAAGAACAGCACCAAAAAGACAAGCACAAAAGTTAATAACAAAAAATAAGGAACGAAGAATAGATTAGTTAGTTATAAATTGGAATAAGAAAAGTACCAAAAAGACAGTCTTGAAAGTTAATGAAAAGAAATACCTGGAAAAATAAGGGAAGAATAGATTAGTTAGTTATAAATTGGAATAAGAAAAGCACCAAAAAGACGAGCATAGAAAATATAAAAAGAAATACCTGGATAAATAAAGAAGGAGTAGATTAGTTAGTTATAAATTGGAATAAGAAAAGCACTAAAAAGACAGGCATAGAAGTTAATGAAAAGAAATAACTAGAATATATATGGAAAGAAAAATAGAGTAGTTAATTATAGATTGGAATAAGAAAATCACCAAAAATGACGCGCATTCAAGTTAATAAAAAGAAATAGCCACAAAATATAAGGAACGAAGAATAGATTAGTTACTTATAAATTGAAATAAGAAAAGCACTAAAAAAGATAAGCAACAAGTTAATGAAAAGAAATAACTAGAAAAATAAGGAACGAAGGCTACACTAGTTAGTTATAGACTGAAATAAGAAAAGAACCTAAACAGACGAGCATAGAAGTTAATAAAAAGAAATACCTGGAAAAATAAGGAAAGAAGAATAGATTAGTTAGATTATAAATTGGAATAAGAAAAGCACTAAAAACTACAGGCATACAAGTTAATGAAAGAAATACCTCGAAAATAAGGAAGGAAAAATAGATTAGTTAGTTATAACTAACTAAATTCTATTATTTCTTTTTATTTACTTATATGTCTTTTTTTTCTTATTCCAGTTTATAACTAAGTAATCTTTTTGTCGTTCCTTATTTTTCTTATTTCTTTTATTAACTTGTGTTGTTTTTGGTGCTGTTCTTATTTCAATCTATAACTAACAAATCTATTCTTCACTTATTTTTCTGGTTATTTCTTTTCATTAACTTGTATGCCTGTCTTTTTGGTAGTATTCTTATTCCAATCTATAATTAACTAATCCATTTTTCTTTCCTTATATTTTCTAGTTATTTCTTTTCATTAACTTCTATGCCTGTCTTTTTGGTACTTTTCTTATTCCAGTTTATAGCTGACTAATATATTCCTCGTTCCTTATATTTTCTAGCTATTTCTTTCTATTAACCGTAAACTTGTCTTTTTTGGTGTTTTTATTATTCCAATTTATAACTAACTAATATATTCTTCTTTCCATATTTTTCTATTTACTTCTTTTCATTAACTTCTATGCTCGTCTTTTTTGTAGTTTTCTTTATTCCAATCTATAACTACATAATCTATTCTTCGTTCCCTATTTTTCTAGTTATTTCTTTAATTAAGCTTTGTGCTCGTCTTTTTAGTGCTTTTTTTATTCCAATTTATAACTAACTAATATATTCTTCTTTCCTTATATTTTCTAGTTGTTTCTTTTATTAAATTCTATGCTTGTCTTTTTTGTGGTTCTTTCCTTTTAACAATCTATAAATAACTAATCCATCCTTCGTTCCTTATTTTTCTAGTTATTTCTAAGGAAGGAAAAATAGATGAGTTAGTTATAAATTGGAATAAGAAAAGTACCAAAAAGACAGGCATAGAAGTTTATAAAAAGAAATACCTGAAAAAAAAGGAACGCAGAATAGATTAGCTAGTTATAGATTGCAATAAGAACAGCACAAAAAAGACAGCATACAAGTTAATGAAAAGAAATGGCTAGAAAATATTAGGAACGAGGAATAAATTACTTAGTTATAAATTGGAAAAAGAAAAGTACCAAAAACACGAACATAGAAGATAATGAAAAGAAATACCTGGAAAAGTAAGGAAAGAATAGATTAGTTAGTTATAGATTAGAATAAGAAAAGAACCAAAAAGACAAGCATAGGGGTTATTGAAAAAAAAAATATATATAAAGAACGAAGAACAGATTTTTTAGTTATAGATTGGAATAAGAAAAACACCAAAAAGATGAGCATACAAGCTAATAAAATAAATAGCTAGAAAATAAAAGGAACGCAGGATAGATTACTTAGTTATAGATTGGAATAAGGAAGGTACTAAAAAGACGAACATAGAATTTAATGTAAAGAAATAGCTAGAAAATATAAGGAAAGAGGAATAGATAGATTAATTATAAATTGGAATAAGAAAAGAACCCAAGGAGACAAGCATAGAAGTTAATGAAAAGAAATAACTAGAAAAAATAAAGAAGGAATAGATTAGTTAGTTATTGATTGGAATAAGAAAAGCACTAAAAAATTGGAATAAGAAAAGCACTAAAAAGACGATCACAGAGGTTAATAAAAGAAATAACTAGAAAAATAAGGAACGAGGAATAGATTAGTTAGTTATAGACTGGAATAAAGAAAAGTACCAAAACGACGAGCATAGAAGTTAATAAAAAGAAGTAAACAGAAAAATATGGAAAGAAGAATAGATTAGTTAGTTATAAATTGGAATAAGAAAGGACCAAAAAAGACAAGCATACAAGTTAATAAAAATAAATACCTGGAAAAATAAGGAAAGAAAAATAGATTAGTTAGTTATAATTTGGAATAAGAAAAGAACCAAAAAGACGAGCATAAAGGTTAATAAAAAAAACTAGAAAATAAGGAACGAAGAATAGATAACTTAGTTATAGATTGGAATAAGGAACGTAGTAAAAAACGAGCATAGAAATTAATGAAAAGAAGTAAATAGAAAAATATGGAAAGAAGAATTGATTAGTTAGTTATAAATTGGAATAAGAAAACCACCAAAAAAGACAGGCATACAAGTGAATATAAAGAAATTGATAAAAATGTAAGGAACAATAAAATAGATTAGTTATAAATTGGAATAAGAAAAGAACACAAAAAGACGAGCATAGAAGTTAATGAAAGGAAATAACTAGAAAATATAAGAAAAGAATAGACTAGTTAGTTATTGATTGTAATAAGAAAAATACCCAAAAGACGAGCATACGAATTATTAAAAAGAAATATCTGGAAAAATAAGGAAAGATAGATTAGTTAGTTATAGATTGGAATAACAGAAGCACAAAAAAGACAAGGAGAGAAGTTAATAAAAAGAAATAACTAGAAAAATATAAGGAAAGAAAAATAGATTAGTTTGTTACAGATTGGAATAAGAAAAGTACCAAAAAAGATGAGCATAGAAGTTAATAAAAAGAAATAACTAGAAAAATAAGGAAAGAAGAATATATAAGTTAGTTATAAATTGGAATCAGAAAAGCACTAAAAAAGAGAGGCATAGAAGTTAATAAAAGAAATATTTCGAAAATAAGGAACGAAGTATAGATTAGTTACTTTTAAATTGGAATAAGAAAAACACTAAAAAAGACAAGCATTCAAATTAATGAAAAGAAATAAGTAGAAAAATAAGGAACGAAGGATACATTAGTTAGTTATAGACTGGAATAAGAAAAGAACCAAAAAGACAAGCATAGAAGTTAATGAAAAGAAATAACTAGAAAATATAGAGAAAGAAAAATAGATTAGTTGGATAGAAATTGGAATAAGAAAAGTACCAAAAAAGACAGGCATAGAAGTTAATGAAAAGAAATAACTAGTAAGTAAAGAACGAGGA
>NC_066523.1:2569533-2577033 GCF_024679095.1 Eriocheir sinensis
GGAGAGAAGGGTGGTGAAAGGGAGGAGAAAAGGAGGGAGAGAGGGAGAGTAGAGATGGAGGGAGGAAGGAATGAAAGGAGGGAAGTAGTGACGAGGTTATGTTGAGGGAGAGAAGAAGGGAGGGAAGGGAGAGAGGGAGAAGTGTTGTCAAGGGAGAGATTGAGACAAAGATAAGTTTTGTCTTGCGATGCTGCTGCTGCTGCTGCTGTTGTTGTTGTTGTTGTGGTTGTTGTTGTTGTTTTGCCAGATCGCCATAAAAGGGAACGATCACATAATTTAAAACATGAAAGGGTAATTAATTGACGCCATTAAACTGAAAGGAAACAAAGACGCGTTGCAATAATGATGATGATAATAATAATAATAATAATAATAATAATAATAATAATAATAATAATAATAATGATAAGGAAATGAAGACAGAGAATAAGCAGTGCGAAGAGATAAAGAGGAGGTGGAGGAAAGAGAACAAGATAAGGAATATAAAGGAGGTAGAAGACGAGATGAAAGAAGAGGAGGAGGAGGAGGAGGAGGAGGACCAGGAAGATGGTTAAAAATGGAACTTCATCATCACGAATCATAATTTTTGAACTTAAACTCTTTGAATCCGGGGAGAGAGAGAGAGAGAGAGAGAGAGAGAGAGAGAGAGAGAGAGAGAGAGAGTACAGCACCAAGAAAGACTTAATTAAAGAATATCATAAAACTTAATTAGTCGAGGAAAACTAAGGCTAATTACCTGCGTGTGTGTGTGAGAGAGAGAGAGAGAGAGAGAGAGAGAGAGAGAATGTGGGCCAAAACACAAAATCTTAGGCTCTGCACATACACATTTCTCTCTCTCTCTCTCTCTCTCTCTCTCTCTCTCTCTCTCAGGCTCTAAGTCACCTGCTGCTTACCTTGTTAAGATGTTAAGGGAAGTAGGTTCGGAGGATTTTTACGGGAAAGCGAAAATTAATAAAAAAGCGAATGAGGGAAGGACACGGCTAATGAGAGAGAGAGAGAGAGAGAGAGAGAGAGAGAGAGAGAGAGAGAGAGAGAGAGAGAGAGAGAGAGAGAGAGAGAGAGAGAGAGAGAGAGAGAGAGAGAGAGAATGGGCAAATGAGGCTGTACGATGCTATTTTTTGAGGGCGCCTCGTAATCAGTGCCTCTCTGCCTCTCCGTCGAAGGCTGTAATTAGGGTATTTTTTGCCTCCTTTTTAGCTGCACGGTGATGTTCTGCGCATTTTATGGAATGTGTGCTTACCTTTCTCTGCCTCTGTCTTTCTATTTATCTATCTATCTATCTATTTTTTTTGCCTTGTCAGTTGTTACCTCTGTTTATATTATTTGGGGTTGCTGCATAACGGGATTGTGTCTTGAGACTTGGTGGCTTGAGCAAGTCGATAGATCTTTCAAGAGGAGAGTATCGAGACACCTCTCCTCCCGAAATTGACCTCTCTTTTGGCCACTCCTCTGAACTCTTTTTATTTTTTAATGGGACACTGTTTAGCATGCTTTTCCTTTCTCATTATGTCTTATTATTGCCGTGGGGTGCGTCGACTAGCCCACCCCATGACGTCAAACTCTGGGATTCCTCTGGGTAAGTCTCCATGTAGGTCTCTTTCCCATTCCAAGCACCTCATGGCAGTGTCTATCGCCTTGCTCAAACCACGAACTCTCAAGACACAATTTCTCAGTACATCAACCCTATATAAACTGAGATAACTTGACAGGATGGTGATTTTATGTGAGGTTAGGTTCATATTAGCTACCTTGTATAGTCCTACCGGCCTCGCAGAGTCCTTAGGTTCTTATGTTCATATGGTCGTAAGACAAAGAAGAATAGAGAGATAAATAGACATATAGATGGAAAAATAGATCAAGGTTTAGCGATAAATATGTAAGTATATGCTGAGACTCACTTAATATCAGTCAGTCAATAGGTCCTGTTGATTGATTGGTATTTAATGAGCCTCGCATAATTAGGTCAGCCATAGAGACGGGTTGTTCTGATAAATGTACAGCCATGGCATGATAAATATCCGTCACTGCTTCCAAAAGACAGGTAATTAGCGTTCCACCCCTTGAGGTAAGAAAGAAAACAGATAATCTCGTTACTGATAAGATGACTATACTGACATCTCAACCCAGACTTCGCTATCTTAATCTTTTCATATTTCTCTACTTCTATTTTCCAGTTTAAATTCTATTATTTATTCTATTTTCCCTGTTATAGTCTATTCATACATCTGCGCTTTTATTTTCTAGCATCTATTCTGTTATATATGTTTTTTTTCATTTGTAAATTCTCATCATACTTCTAAATTTCTGTTTCATTGAATAACGCATGTAGGAGAATTTTAACCATGTCTCCAATACCATATTCAATCCATGCATGACTTCTATTTTCCATTCTGCACTATGTTCCCACTTCTATATTGCTATTTATACATCTAAAGTCCTGTTTCATTAAATATCGCCTACATAAAAATCTTAACTAGGTCTCCTCTACCATATTTTATTTATACATCACTTCCATTTTCTATTTTCTATTCTATTTCCACCTCTATATTTTATTCATACTTCTAAATTTGTTTCACTAAATATTGCATAGAGTAAAATCTTAACCAAGGTCTCCATTAACATCTATTATTCATACTTCTCTAATACCATATTCTACGCGCACTCATACTTTTAAATATGTTTCTTCTGTTGCGTCATTGATCTTTTTCTATCTATAATAACGCTAATATTCATACTCACTTTCACTATATTCTACGCCTGTCAATACATCTAAATTTATTTATTGTTTATTCATCAATTTATAATTTTCTACAACACATATTCATACTCACTTTCACCAGACAATCACTCACCTTTTCACCTTCACTCGCCTACCTGTTTGGGGGAAGGGGAAGTGATGGACATATTAAGTGATTGCCGCTTCTTGGAAAATAGATTACCTTCATTGCATAGTCCGTTTGTATCATGCAGCAGCATCATTGTGTGTGTGTGTCATAGGATTGCGAAATAAACACTTATAAGAGATGAGTGTGTGTGTGTGTATTTGTTTGTGTGTTTCACCACGGCCTGATCACGAGTTGGACTCGTAATCGCCAGCAGGTACCCTCTCGGTATGAGCAAGTGCTCTTTTATAGTCGATCTCTGGGTACTGCCAGGACCTCACACACCACACACCCCATCCCCCTTGCTCAAGGAGGGACAGTAACCACTCCTTGTCAACGGAAATAATCCGGCCTGAGCGGGCTCGAACCGCCGCCTTGTCTCGCTGTGAAGCCTGGCAGCGCAACGCTCTAACAAATTGCGCCATGGAATGGTGTGTGTGTGTGTGTGTGTGTGTGTGTGTGTGTGTGTGTGTGTCACTCTTTCTGTCTATCATAACTTCATTTGTATTTTGTTAGCACACATTTTAATTCTTGTTCATGACTTCTAGTATTTTCTTTTAATCTTTCTATGTTCGAGAGAGAGAGAGAGAGAGAGAGAGAGAGAGAGAGAGAGAGAGAGAGAGAGAGAAGGCCGTGGTGAGCAAGTCAGGGAAGTAAAGTGACGGAACAGGCTGAGGCAGCAAAACTATATATATAGTCGCCAAGTCAGTCAGTTCTGGGGCTCGCCATTCGCGCCAATCCCGGACAGAATCTTGGCGGGTCAGTCTCCTTCCTTCGCCCTGTCAACTTCCTTCCCTCTTTCGTCACACCACTTTCCTTCCTTTCCTCGTTCCTTCCTTCCTTCCTTCCTTCCCTCGTTGTTGCTTTCCTTCCTTCCTTCCCTCGTTCCTTCCTTCGTCCTGTCATCTTTCTCCTTCCTCCTTTCCTCCTGTCACTTTCCCCCTTTATTCCTTTCTTCCTCTGTCACCTTCCTTCGGCCCTCGTCCTGCCATCCTTGACCCCCAACAAAACGGTTTCCGGCGCCTTCACTGTATTTTCGATTGATTTGAATAATTAATCCCGTCTGGAATTTTAAGAGGTTCATCTTGCTATCCACCCTCCTCGCCTCGCGGGGCTGGGGAGCGTCAGGGGGCCCAAGGCCTTCCTGACGAGCGTTGCAGGGCTCAGGGCTCCGGCAGGGCGCCTCGGCTCCCCCGGAGCGTCCACGGAGGTGTCGGAGATCCCGAGGGTCCGGGGGTTGGGGGGGCGTGAAGTGGCAGCAAGACATGCAGTTACTGACCTCTTATTAGCCAGACGACGCGTTAATGACACGTTCCAAAGGAAGGTTCGACGCATGGGGAGGTACAATTCCCCTAAGTAAGGCAAGTGTCATGCCATCTACGATAAAAAAAACGAAAAATCCAAAAAAATTACAAAAACAAAAAAATCCAAAAAAAACTGTCTTGTTTTGCTTTGTTTAAAGCGTCTTGTATGTTGGTATGGCGGGTCTTCTCTGGGGAGAAGGAGACTAACGCGTTCCAACATACAACACCAGGAAAAGTCGATATGGAAACACCGAGAGAAGGAAGGCAAGGAAAGGAACACCAGAAAAAGGATAATGCAGAGAGTAACACTAGAGAAGAAGATATTGAAAGAAAAGAGTAACACAGAAGAAGGAATTGAAAAGAGTAACACAGAAGAAGGTATTGAAAAGAGTAACACAGAAGAAGGTATTGAAAGAGTAACACAGAAGAAGGTATTGAAAAGAGTAACACAGAAGAAAGTATTGAAATACTAACACAGAAGAAGGTAATGAAAAGAGTAACACAGAAGAAGGAATTTGAAGTAACAAGAAGAAGGAATTTGAAGAGAGTAACACAGAAGAAAGTATTGAAAAGAGTAACACAGAAGAAGGTATTGAAAAGAGTAACACAGAAGAAGGTATTGAAAAGAGTAACACAGAAGAAGGTATTGAAAAGAGTAACACAGAAGAAGGTATTGAAAAGAGTAACACAGAAGAAGGTATTGAAAAGAGTAACACAGAAGAAGGTATTGAAAAGAGTAACACAGAAGAAGGTATTGAAAAGAGTAACACAGAAGAAGGTATTGAAAAGAGTAACACAGAAGAAGGTATTGAAAAGAGTAACACAGAAGAAGGTATTGAAAAGAGTTACACAGAAGAAGGTATTGAAAAGAGTAACACAGAAGAAGGTATTGAAAAGAGTAACACAGAAGAAGGTATTGAAAAGAGTAACACAAGAAGAAGGAATTTGAAAAGAGTTACACAAGAAGAAGGAATTTGAAGAGAAATAACACAAGAAGAAGGAATTTGAAGTAACACCAGAAGAAGGAAAATGCAGAGAAGTAACACAGGAAAATGAAAATGGAAATGAAAAGAATCATCCACCTTTCGGCCCAAACCAACATCACAAAATTATGGGCGAGTCTCTTCTGGGAGGAAAGTGGCTCGTTCAGAGCCAGGAACATCAGAAAGGATGATAGAAACATCAAGAAAAGGAAAAGAGAAAAATCATCCAGCTTTCGGCCCAAACTAACATCACTAAATTATGGGCGAGTCTCTTCTGGGAGGAAAGCGGCTCGTTCAGACCCAGGAACATCAGAAAGGATGATAGGAACATCAAGAAAAGGAAAACAAAAAAGTCATCCAGCTTTCGGCCCCTGGAGCCGCAGGGTGGGTGACGGGTGAATCTCCTCTGGGGAGAAGGAGGCTAACCCACACCCAACAACACCAGCAGAAAGAAAAGAAAGGAAAACATCAAGATAAAAGAAAAGGAAAAGAATAGAAAAAGCAAAGTAAACAAAGCAAAACAAGACAAAACAAAAACAAAATAAAAGAAAACAAATTAAAACAGCATAATAAATAAATAAATAAATAAATAAACAACCCTATAAGAAACAATTTAATTTAGCTACTGGGATGGAGGTGGTGGTGGTGGTGGTGACGTCGTATTAAGGCAAGGACCTCAGTGGTGGTGGTGGTGATGGTGGTGAATGGGTTTGGTGGTCGGGGTAGGGGTGGTGGTGGTGGTGGTGGAAACATGGAAATGCAGGCAACAGAAAGCCTATTGGCTCGTTACGAGGTTGCCCGCTTTAGTGATTTAATCTGCTCGACAGCCACTCGGGGCTTGAGGAGCAGATGAAAGCACCTCGATATTGAGGAGCAGATGAAAGCAACTCGATATTGAGGAGCAGATGAAAGCTACTCGATGCTCAGTTTACTCCTGACGCAACGAAATGACGGTCGACTCGATATTTAAAGTTGATGGTATTCGCATTTACTACTTCTGAGGGAAGATTGTTCCAGTGACGGATGACTCGGTTTGAAAAGAAACTCCTTCCAATGTCTGTGTTACATCGACTCGACTGAATAGGTAAACCGTTATTTGTAGTTCTTGAGTTGGTTTGCAGTTCAAAAAAATTGGAGTAATCGACGTTATTGAACTTTTTCAGGTACTTGAAGACTTGAATCATATCCCCTCGTAGGCGTCTTTTCTCCAGTGTAAAGAGATTGAGTCGCTTGAGTCGTTCCTCGTACGCTTGAGCCCTTAAGGCTGGAATCATCTTCGTGGCGCGTCGCTGAATCCTTTCTAGTAAATCATTGTCCTTTCTGTAATTAGAAGACCAGAACTGTTCCGCATACTCGAGATGCGGTCTTACCATGGAATTACACAGGGATACCGTCACTTCTGGTGTTTTACACTCGCTATGAACCTTCCTCGCTATGAACCCGGGCATAGTGTTGGCTTTGTTATATGCTTTTTTACAGTGATTTGGGTATTTCAGGTCACTGCTGATAGTGACCCCAAGATCCTTTTCCTCCTGCATCGCTGGCAGAGGTTTCCCATTCATGATGTATGTGTGGTTACTATTTCTGCCCCAATGTGCATGACTTTGCATTTGTCAACATTAAAGGACATTTGCCATTTTTCCGATCATTCGATAATTATCAACACTGAGTCCTGTTAATAGGATATTCGGTGAGACGTAAAGAATGGTAAGAAATATATAGGAATAGCATTCCACTACATGGATGTGGATACGATGAAAAAGATAATAACCACTATGATTAGACTCAAACTGGAATATGCGGTAACTGTGTGGTCTCCCCTTAAGAAGAAACACGTAAAAAAACTAGAAAGAATACAAAGGATGGCAACGAAAAGGGTTCCAGAACTGGAGAGATTGTCTTATGATGAAAGGTTAAAGGAAATGGTCCTGCCAACATTGGAACAAAGAAGAGAAAGGGGAGACCTAATACAAATTTATAAATTATGGAATAAAATGAAAGAAGTAGACAATGAGGAGTTACAACTACGAGAAGGAGGAAACACCAGCAACACACGAGGACACAGTAAAAAAAAATTGAGGAAAGGAAGACGCTTGAGAGACAAAGAAATATAGCTTCCCGCAAAGAAACATAGATTTTTGGAACAGACTAAGTGAGGATGTAGTATCGGCGAAGGGTGTGCAAAACTTTAAGGAAAAGTTGGACAAATACAGATACGGAGACGGGACCACACCAGCGTAAATACACACACACACACACACACACACACACACACACACACACACACACACACACACACACACACACACACACACACACACTCACACACAC
>NC_066523.1:2582033-2592033 GCF_024679095.1 Eriocheir sinensis
ACCGTTTTCGTTAATGTTTTCCTGTATTACTCTTTTAAAATTTTAGCTCTATTAAGTATCGTCCTTTTACCATGTTCATTTCCTCTCCGCTCCGTCGCTATGGCAGTGAATGGCCGCCACCCGCTTACGTAAAAGGCCTGTTCGTTGTAAGAGACCTCATTATATTTTTCCGTAAGAGGATCCGTTCGGTATTTTCCAGGCATTCAAACTATCGAGGTTTCTTTAGTAGTTTCCCCTCCTGGCTTGGTTGTTGCCCCTTAGAGAAAACGTTTTCGTAAGGGTGACTCAAAAATACTTCTCTCCCACATTGAATAATCTTTTCTTCGTTCTCAGTATCTTTAGAATGACAAAGGCCCGAGATAAGGCAACCATGGACCATACCCGGGCACCTCATTGGCCGGCTGGTTAAGGAGTGGCTTCCCCATCTCTGGTCGTGAGTTCGATCCCCGACGCCGGCAAAACCCTTTCCTGGTCTGGATTAATTTCTCGTGTGCTTCGTGACACGCAGAGGCCGTGGGAAGGAATTGTGTGAAGTAATTTGGGCAATGTAGGAAGCGGTCGTGTGTGACTAGAATAATGTTATGCGGACTATGGCGGAAGGACTTAAGGAGAAAAATCTATAGGAGAGGAACAGTTTGGATATGAATGGAAGAGAACGTGTAAGATTTTGCTAAGAGGAGGAAAGATCTATAGAGGCATTGACCCCACAAAGAAGCCGGAAAAGATGTATAGATGAATAAAAGGAGGCAAATCGTTTTGACCGTCCTGGCGCGTTCTGGAAAATATGACAGGGTAAGCGGACTCGCCTTCACCGCTGTTATGAAAGAGCCGCTCAGAAGGGTGACACTCGAGGCGGTGTGTGTGTGTGTGTGTAGTAGTAGTAGTAGTAGTAGTAATAGTAGTGGTAGTAGTAGTAGTAGTAGTAGTAGTAGTAGTACGTACCTACTGACCAATTCAGAACAACTTACCAATGATGCACTCCAATGACAAATGTGCCTCGGTCGTGTCTATATTTTATCTTTCATTTCCTTTATATTGACAATGTTTTGGAGTTGTATCTGATCCGTCTGTTTCTGTGTAATTGTCTGTGTACTTTGCTGTCTGTCTTTCGGCCGGTGTCTATTTTTTTCCTATGCATGTTTGTCTGTGTTTCTGTGTGTCTTTCTCTTTGTATCTGTATAACTTTGTGTGTATTTACCTGTATTTGTCTGTCTCAATGTGTGTATGTATCTGTCTTTGCTTATTTATCTGTTTCTCTGTCTTCATATGTCTGTCTTTGTATTTGTATAACTTGTGTGTGTATTTGCCTGTGTTTTTCTGTCTCTCTGCGTCTGTATCTGTGTCTGTCTGTGTATCCCTCGTCTGCTCGTCAGTAGCCATCTCACCCTCTCCATCACCGAGGCAGGACACAACAAACACCCGAGGCATGCCATTATTTCCATGATTTTATTTATTATTGAGTATTCGTCACATAGAGGAGAATAGAAAAATCTGACTTGGCGAGACACCCTAAATATAATGTTGACCTCCTGATCCCGGGCCGAGGCGCGGGGCAGGGCGGGGCAGGGGGGGCAAGGGGGGTGGGAAGGAGGGGGAGAGGATTTGGAGAATACAGGGGGAAGAAAGATAAAGGGGGAAGGATGAGAGAGAGAGAGAGAGAGAGAGAGAGAGAGAGAGAGAGAGAGAGAGAGAGAGAGAGAGAGAGAGGCTGATCATGATGTAACAAATCAGTAATACCTTCGATAAATACACAAACACGTATATAATTTTTTCGACTAATTAAAAAATAACAAAACATGTATAAAAGGTAAAAGATAAAAGGCAAAACCAGAATATTTAGGAATATATTAATGTTTTACTTTGAGTGAGGTAGCATACGAGAGACAGAGAAAGAGACAGACAGAGACAGAGAGAGACAGAGAGAGACAGAGAGAGAGAGAGAGAGAGAGAGAGAGAGAGAGAGAGAGAGAGAGAGAGAGAGAGAGAGAGCGCTAATATTGACGTTTGATTCCTGGAAGGATTCAAAGACTAGAATAAAAATAATCCAATAAATAAAGAAAGAAATAATTACCTATAAACAAATATATAAAGAGCAGTAAAGCACCCGATACAAATTTTTTTCGTTGAACAGATTGATAGACAGACAGACAGACGTAAAAAGATAGATAGATGGATAGACAGCTGCCTATCATTACGTAATCAACATATCCCAAGCAGTGAATCAATGAAATAACAATACAGCATAGACCTTCAATGATAATAGCAATAATAATAATAATAATAATAATAATAATAATAATAATAATAATAATGATAACAACAACAGCAACAACAACACACGTTTTAACAATGATAGAATGATAATATTAAGAAGCTAAAGAACAAGCATAATGTATACTATAACGAATAAAGATAATCATAATAATAAACAAATCAATCTATTACTCATACACGATAAACAACAACAACAACAATAATAATAATAAATATACACACACACGCACGTACACATACAAAAAAAAAGGTAATGTAATACTAACCATCATCATCATCATCATCATCATCATTATTATTATTATTACTATTATTATTACTGCTTAGTGTTAGACCCGGCCGCCAGAGAGCAGCACCGGGCCCCTACCTCCCTCCCCCCTCCCGTCCTATATGCCCCCCCTGCAAGCCCCCCCTCCCCCCCTGTCTCTCTCCAGGTAACACTTGAGGGGGGCGAAGAAATGACGGCACACGAAAGAACAAATTGACGAACGAACAAACACAAGCACGCCACGTGGAGCCCCTCACACACACACACACACACACACACACACACACACACACACACACACACACACACGCCTGGCCCCACATACACACACAGGTACATCCTTCATTGTTACGTAACGCGATAGATTAGTTTTTTATTATTTTATTTTTCTTTCCTACCCCATGCGCTCAGGACACCAAGCGGAGGGAGAAAGTGATAAGAGTCCAAGAAAGGAGATAGAGAGAAATACAATGCAACTATAAGTGAGGCCAGTAGTAGTAGTAGTAGTAGTAGTAGAAGTCAGTAGGATAGGGATAGTGTATTAGATGAATTATTACTTGATTGCCATATGAGAAGTTATTGTTGTTGTTGTTGTTTTGGGCCGCGGCGATCTAGTCGCTCACATGAGCCTTGGTGTCGTCCTGTGAGGGCTTTACAGGTGCGTCAGCTGCCCCGTCTTTCTGAGGAAGGCGCAGGTGAGGCGGATGACAGATTCGAAGCTTCGGGTTTACAGTATCGAATAATTGTTGATTCCTCTTATTATCCGGTATATCTCATGTGCGTTATATAAACTACTGTTAATACTTGTTTTTTCCCGCATGATATTCATAAAAATCCATTGAAACAACTACGGATGTAGATTTCATGATGTATACTTTTTTATCGGTAAGTTGGCGAGCTGCGGCAACCCTAGTGTCCAGCATCACGGCATGCGCGAAGGACGTCGCGTGGTGGTGATGGTGTAACAATGAAAGATTTCGCTTCCCTCTTGACATATACCGCCTTGGAGAGCATCAGGGCACAATTAAGAAGAAGTGTGATGATTGAGTACGCCGAGAAGCCACTGGGAGCGGTTGAAGTATGTGGAAATGACTGTAGATAACGAGTGACGGGGAGTGAAGACGCGGGCGATTTGGCGATTTGGCGGGTGAGTATTTTTGGCAGGAAGCGATTTTTGGCTGAAGGTAATGTTTGTGTCCTGTAGCTCATTGATGTGTTTTGTATCATTGTCATAGTGGGAGATACATATAGAGTAACTGAACGGTCTCCTTCAGTTATTACTTGCGGTTTTCATTGAGTAGTGTTCACTGCGTTTTTTGCTCCAGTCACGGGTATTACACATTGTCATTGCTGAGATTATAAAAGCTAACTGAGCGGTCTCCTTCTGTCACTACTTACGGTTCTCATAATATTATTTGCAGAGTGCATAGCGACTTGTCTTATCCAGTCGCGGGTATCACACATTTCAGAGCACTCGGATGAGGCTAATGGTTGTTATTTCTTCATTTTTTGCTCATTTAACCTCCCCGGCCTTGACTGCTAGTTAGATTGTGGCTTGCCGTTAGTTCCTTAGTATTCGATCAGGACTGATAAATTTCTTATATTATAAAAGCTTGAGCGATCCATTTTTCTTTCAGCCAATGAGGAGCCGCGTTATAGTAAGTAGTTGCACCAATCAATGGCTGGATACTGTTCCTTAGAGGGCCAATCAGAGGCACGCTTTCATAGGCTCGTTTCAAGGCGCCTCGATTTGAATATTTAGTGTCCCCGTAGTCTCAGAGCTCGACCTCATCTGTCGCTTCTACAGGAGTGACCCAGCAAAGTAGGTGAGTGTTAGATGCTTATTTATGTTGATGTTTATTGAGTTATGTTTAGTTGATTAAGATTAGGGTTGGTCGAGGAGTAATGTGAGCTCCCTGTCTGTTTTGATGTGGTCATGTTTGGTTGCAGGATAAGAGAGGGTCGACGGGGGACAAAGCTCTCCCTCCGTTAGATTATGAGGGTAAGTTTAGTCAGAGGAAAGGGGTTCGACTGGTTATGTTATATTTGGTTAGATTTAGATAAGGGGGGTGGGTTGAGCTGGGATATAAGGTTTGAATATGAGGACGGGTCGAGGGGGTCAAGTCCTCCCTCCGTTAGAATATGATGTTAGGTTTGGTTTGTCAGGGATCGATGGGTTATGTTAGATTTGGTTTGATTAAGAAAAGAAGGGGGGGTGGGGTCCAGGGGTACGTTAGGTTCGGTTGTTGTTAATTTCAAGAAATACTTTTGATGCGCTTCGTGATGCGTCATTGTCAATATGGCGGTCGAGGTAGCGACGGCTCACCTCAGCGGCGGGAAAGTACCTTATTTTATGGTCGTTTGAGGTTTAAGTGCTTGTTTTCTCCTCGTTTCTGTATATTTAGGTGGCCTTTCTGAGTTTAGCAATGCACTGACCATTAATGTATGTGCAAAATATGGTGCTTTTTGTTGTGGATATATTTGATGTTTACCTTGACATAGATATTCTGTGGTTCTTAGATAAATTCTCTCTGGGCTTTCAGTGCTGTTTTCCGGCGCATGATCCTGCGTCAACTGGGAATAGAAATGGACAGTTAGTGTTTCAGGAAGAGACCACTCAGTAAAGCCATATTCTCCCCATTTCTGTGTATTGAACGTGGTTTTCACGGGTCGGTATCAATACTGCAACATTTCGTAAGCATATTAGTGTGGACGCGAAAATGACAGCTTATGGGGCGAGGAAGGTGACTCGAAAAATGGTCGTGGTGATAGACTAACCGCTATCGAGAACATGAGGGCGAGTGATGGAAAGGAATAACCTGCCATGTGAGTGCAATGAGTATGATGAGGGGTTGAGGCGGATGACAAGGTTTTGGGAGAGTATGAGGATAGTGAGGAGGATGAGAGTAATGCAGATGAGTTAATAAGAAAACCCTACTGCCAAAGATGTATGAGGAAGAGGAGACTAGAAAAAGATTGAAACTGAGAATATAACCCCAAGAAGAGAGAGTTGTTGTGAGCATAATGAAGCCAGGAAAAAGACATAAAGGCTACATTAAAATAGAAAACAGATATAGGGAAGAAAGGATACGAGATGTGGCACTAGGAAGAGAGACCACCAAAGAGAGGAGACATAGGTTGAGGTGCCTTTGCTTTGAGGTGCCGAGAAAACATGAGGTATGAACAGCGGGCAGGTGGAAGGGAGTCGAGGTGAGGGGAGGTGGGGTGCAGACTTGAGGTGACGGCGCAGGAGTCAGGCGCTCTTGTGTGTGTGGCGTTAGTGTGTATAGTGGCGTGCATGTCCGTGTCTGAGTGTCCGTTCGCGTTCTTAGACACATGACGTAACGAACAGTACTTAGATAAACACAAACACACGACGTAGCTATCACCACACACACTTCCCGTTTACTTATGCCCACTTGCTATGCCTGTCCACCTCCTGCTCCATCTCACCTCACCTCACGCCACATCGCTTCCACTCCACCTCCTCCTCCTTCTCCTCCCACACTTAACAGTACAGTAACGCCGGTCACACCAGCAGAGTAGTAACGCCTATAACAAACACGCATCTTACGTAATTAAGAAGATTTTGATTTGACAGAAAGGAAAAAAATATGTAAAAGTAGATGATGCGAAAAAAAAGTGATGGTAGGAATGCTTTTAACTTGACAGAGTGAGTGACTGAGCTCCCTGATTTGAGATTTAATTAAACCCTTTCTCATCATGACGTGACAGGATTATTATTATCATTATTTATAGAACGGTAATTAAAGCTTCGTCTGATTGTTAGTTAGTATTAACCGTATAATTATTACTATGCTATTGTGTCTGGTGTATGATCCTGCACTCGATAGAGACGGATTTAATTAATGTGATGGGAGTATCTTTTCCGCTCTTTTCATCTTCATCTTTCATTTGCGTTCATTATTTTTTGACATTGAGAACTCGGTGTGTGTGCAGCAGGGAAGGAACGAGTTGTATACAGGTTTACACAAGTTTCGCCAACAACTTAGATGATGATAAAAAAAAGACAATTACAAACGATTATAAAATACGGTACAAAGGTTTTCTTCTTCTGATGTTTTGTAGAATGTTTGATGTCGGCATGTCCGGTGATGTATGTATGTCTGTGTGTAGAGAAGTGTTTTAACAGCGGTGTATGTCGCGAGAATGCATACGTCTCTATAATCTACTAGCACATACACGAACACAGTAACATATAGACTTAGTACGAACACCCACCCGTTCACGTAATAAATTAACATAGCTATGGCGGATTGAAAAAAAAAGTAAATTACGGGAACAATTAATATACATGGCGGATTGAAAATAAAGAATAAATAACGAGAGCAATCAATATATACTCTCATACACTTGAAAACAAAACAAAAATAATACAAGAAATATAAGAAAAGGACTAGAATGTACACAATCACACTTGAGGCATAGCAAAAAGTAGAAAAGTTAAATATAATAATAATAATAGTAGTAATGATAATAATAATAATCACAATGCCACGAACAATGATAATAACATTCTCTATAATTATAAGTGCTATCTCCAACCTGATGATTTACACATACAAGTCAAGTCTATAGAAACTCATTTGTACCAAGCGTAATAATGGAGAATGTATAAGTATGGCAACAACGTGGGGAGGGACGCGGGACGACATCAGGAACACGACGTGGCGAGGAGGCAGAGGCGGGACAACACGGGAACACGACATGGCTAGGAGGCAGGGACACGCGATTCATTGGGCCGTATTACTAAACATTTCGTCGCCCAAGTTCACATATTTGACAAGGCTTTCGTAGGAGTTTTGGGGCATTTCAAGAAGTAGTTTTATGACCCTGGTGATAGTTTGATCCTTCCTCTGTACCATGAACCTAAAGAAACACTCATTAAAACCCGATTGATCCCCTCTTGACCTTTAGAAATAGTTGTTGTGAGAAGCGAACGTGTTTTATAATACCGACCATTATCTTTTAGAGCAAGAAGTTCCACGTTAGGTTCCAGTCATGTTCAAGGTCTTTTAAAACTGATATAACTCCGTACTAAAAGACTTAACAGTGTAACAGAGGGAGATGCAAAGTTTGGGTCCAACAAGAGTCAAATTCTTTTAAGACGAGCATAATTCCGCTCAAGAAGGGTAAGCAATGTAATGAAGGGGAGATATAATGTCCAAAGAGAATAAAATAATCATCATTCCACCTCGAACACACGGGTTTGAAGTGGTATATCAAGAGTCCACTTTACTCTAATTCAAGTACATCATTTACTTGGCATTATACGAACCTATTAGTGACGGAATATTAACCTGAAGTCACTCGATCGTGGCCTGTTATATGTAATGAGACTTATTTTTATGGGACTTCTTTTAAACTGGGAAAAAGAGGATGGAGAAATAACGGAAATCTTGCCTCCTTGCCATTCGTGTTGTCGGTGGGGTGTACGAGGGGGTGAGTGTGTTGTGTGGGGTTGTGTTGCGGTGTTCTGAGGTGTCGTGGCGGTGAGGGCTGAGTGTGAGGAGGAGTTCAAAGGAGCAACATAAAGTATGGAGGGGTTTATCTGTATCTGTCTTTCTGTGTAGCTCGTAAAGGTTTATCATGTTCTTTTTCGAGCATGTTAGGTGACAGGGCCTCTAAAGTATGACCTGTTTATCATTTGTTTACTACACTTATGACCATGGAGGAAGGGCTACAGTGCCCGTCCAGTAGTCTAATTTGAGGTATTTTAAACTAATGACTTTACTTTGGCTAGGTAGTGTTTTCTTTGGTTTACTTTAGGGAATACTGAGTCGGAACGGGGAATAGTGTATGAAAGTCTGCACCCTGCCTGTCTAGAGGCTACACAACACGTGCTACTATACGTGAAGTTAAGCTACACGTTGCTGCAGACAGTACATGTTCTACTTCTACTCCCACGGTGCAGTGTAATCCCGGTTGGAGTTGAAAGTTGAGCAACTGGTTCACAGCTCGGCAGTGACTTAGTATACTGCTACAGGTGTAGGGTGAAGCTTTTGTGGAATCGATTTGCTTTACCCGCTTTTTGTTACGACTTGGTAGCTTTGGATACTATCTCGACATCTTTATATCGATGTTTTATCATATACGGGTTTATCTTTGGTCACGGGTTCAAATTGATAAGGGTAGAGCTCAAATGCAATAGGTTTTCAGCTATTCACACTATTATAACTTTAATAAGAGCGGTGGATCTGCTCAGCTTACGTAAAACTAACTATAATGTAGCTATGTTGAGTTTGCACATTTTGTTGAACACACTTCCGAGGTTACGTGCATTAGGTTTGTAACATCGTGACATTTCGTGACTAATGAAAAGCACGCGTGCCTCCCTATGTGCCCTCTTCCTAATACAGTAAACTGACCACTTTGGCGACTCTTGCGAAGGGGCAGAGAGGGAATGTGGGTACGAGAAGGGGCATGAGGGAAGCGAGAGAAAACGGGAGTAAGTGTGTGTATTGCATTGACTGATTGTTTAGTAGTGCGGGCCTTAACAGTGCTTGAGGTAGTAGTACAGCAGGGGAGGTAATAGCAGTACTGAGAAGTGGGGGGAGGTAGTGTAAGGAGAAGTGCTCGTAGTGGTAATTGTTGTAGTTATAATAGTAGTAGGGAAAACTAACTCCGTCCTCGGGTGTGTGTGTGTGTGTGTGTGTGTGTGTGTGTGTGTGTGTGTGTGTGTGTGTGTTGAGGTGTCAGCATCAGCTTAATCAACTAATGAGGAGAAAGAACTTTGCGTTGGATTGTATGTAACTCTCGTCGTCATAATATTACGTCGTACTAATAATATACATATCATATAAAAAACTATTCTTATTCGAAGCTAGAAAACAAATCATCAATACCAAACAACGGAATTTGAACATTGGTAGTAGTAGTTCTTATTAGTTATACCTTTGAACTGAGGGCTTGCTTGGTACACGCTTAGCATCACCTAGAATAATAATAATGAGTATCGACCATAACGTACTACATACACTCTGCAATAATAATAATAATCGTTTGTCTTTAGAGTTATGGAAAAAAGGGAGAATTAATTTACGGCGTCTTTGGTATATTTGAATCGCTATCACTCGCCAGCCGCGGAGGGCGTTCATCACAGACAGACACACGCCGCCCACCGCCACTTACCATTAACCATAGTAATTACAGGATTAGGAGTAGTAGTAGTAGTTCTATCGTTAGCGTTAGTATTATTTATATATATTTTAACCTTTCAAAGTTAGTCGTGAAGCCAAAAAGTTGTTGAAAAGGTATAATCATAATGTTTGAGAGCTATTATTATTATTATTATTATTAGTATCGTTAATATAAATGGAGCAAAAAACCTATGTGTATATATGTATACTCGCGAGAATACAAAACGTTAATGAGAATTCGTTGATGTACAAACTGCACCCGAGGCTTGGCCGAGCCCGGGGACGAGAAGGAGAACCA